>NW_027619331.1:0-45691 GCF_964187855.1 Myxine glutinosa
TTTTCGCACTTGTGTTAGTGTTGAAAAACCCCTTTTCGCACTTGTGTTGGTGCAGGAAACCACTTTTGCACTTGTATTAGTGTGGAGAAAACACTTTTCGCACTTGTGTTAGTGTTGAAAAACCACTTTTCGCACTTGTGTTAGTGTTGAAAAACCACTTTTCGCACTTGTGTTGGTGCAGGAAACCACTTTTGCACTTGTATTAGTGTGGAAAAACCACTTTTCGCACTTGTGTTAGTGTTGAAAAACCACTTTTCACACTTGTGTTAGTGTTGAAAAACCACTTTTCGCACTTGTGTTGGTGCAGGAAATCACTTTTCGCACTTGTATTAGTGTGGAAAAACCAATTTTTGCACTTGTGTTGGTGTTGAAAACCCACTTTTCGCACTTGTGTTGGTGTAGGAAACCACTTTTCACACTTATTTTGGTGAAGGAAACCACTTTTCGCACTTGCGTTGGTGTAGGAAACCACTTTTCGCACTTGTGTTAGTGTTGAAAAATCCCTTTTCGCACTTGTGTTGGTGCAGGAAACCACTTTTGCAGTTGTATTAGTGTGGAGAAAACACTTTTCGCACTTGTGTTAGTGTTGAAAAACCACTTTTCGCACTTGTGTTAGTGTTGAAAAACCACTTTTCGCACTTGTGTTGGTGCAGGAAACCACTTTTGACTTGTATTAGTGTGGAAAACCACTTTTCGCACTTGTGTTAGTGTTGAAAAACCACTTTTCGCACTTGTGTTAGTGTTGAAAAACCACTTTTCGCACTTGTGTTGGTGCAGGAAACCACTTTTGCACTTGTATTAGTGTGGAAAAAACACTCTTTGCACTTGTGATAGTGTTGAAAAACCACTTTTCGCACTTGTGTTAGTGTTGAAAAACCACTTTTCGCACTTGTGTTGGTGCAGGAAACCACTTTTGCACTTGTATTAGTGTGGAAAAACCACTTTTCGCATTTGTGTTAGTGTTGAAAAACCACTTTTCGCACTTGTATTAGTGTGGAAAAAACACTTTTTGCACTTGTGATAGTGTTGAAAAACCACTTTTCGCACTTGTGTTAGTGTTGAAAAACCACTTTTTGCACTTGTGTTGGTGCAGGAAACCACTTTTGCACTTGTATTAGTGTGGAAAAACCACTTTTCGCACTTGTGTTAGTGTTGAAAAACCACTTTTCGCACTTGTGTTGGTGCAGGAAACCACTTTTGCACTTGTATTAGTGTGGAAAAAACACTTTTCGCACTTGTGTTAGTGTTGAAAAACCACTTTTCGCACTTGTGTTAGTGTTGAAAAACCCCTTTTCGCACTTGTGTTGGTGCAGTAAACCACTTTTGCACTTGTATTAGAGTGGAGAAAACACTTTTCGCACTTGTGTTAGTGTTGAAAAACCACTTTTCGCACTTGTGTTAGTGTTGAAAAACCACTTTTCGCACTTGTGTTGGTGCAGGAAACCACTTTTGCACTTGTATTAGTGTGGAAAACCACTTTTCGCACTTGTGTTAGTGTTGAAAAACCACTTTTCACACTTGTGTTAGTGTTGAAAAACCACTTTTCGCACTTGTGTTGGGGCAGGAAACCACTTTTCGCACTTGTGTTGGTGCAGGAAACCACTTTTGCACTTGTATTAGTGTGGAAAAACCACTTTTCGCACTTGTGTTAGTGTTGAAAAACCACTTTTCGCACTTGTATTAGTGTGGAAAAAACACTTTTTGCACTTGTGATAGTGTTGAAAAACCACTTTTCGCACTTGTGTTAGTGTTGAAAAACCACTTTTCGCACTTGTGTTAGTGTTGAAAAACCACTTTTCGCACTTGTGTTGGTGCAGGAAACCACTTTTGCACTTGTATTAGTGTTGAAAAACAACTTTTTGCACATGTGTTGGTGCAGGAAACCACTTTTGCACTTGTATTAGTGTGGAAAAAACACTTTTTGCACTTGTGATAGTGTTGAAAAACCACTTTTCGCACTTGTGTTAGTGTTGAAAAACCACTTTTCGCACTTGTGTTGGTGCAGGAAACCACTTTTGCACTTGTGTTAGTGTTGAAAAACCACTTTTCTTACTTGTATTAGTGTGGAAAAAACACTTTTTGCACTTGTGATAGTGTTGAAAAACCACTTTTCGCACTTATGTTAGTGTTGAAAAACCACTTTTCGCACTTGTGCTGGTGCAGGAAACCACTTTTGCACTTGTATTAGTGTGGAAAAACCACTTTTCGCACTTGTGTTAGTGTTGAAAAACCACTTTTCTTACTTGTGTTGGTGCAGGAAACCACTTTTGCACTTGTATTAATGTGGAAAAACCACTTTTCGCACTTGTGTTAGTGTTAAAAAACCACTTTTCGCACTTGTGTTAGTGTTGAAAAACCACTTTTCGCACTTGTGTTGGTGCAGGAAACCACTTTTGCACTTGTATTAGTGTGGAAAAACCACTTTTCGCACTTGTGTTAGTGTTGAAAAACCACTTTTCGCACTTGTATTAGTGTGGAAAATACACTTTTTGCACTTGTGATAGTGTTGAAAAACCACTTTTCGCACTTGTGTTAGTGTTGAAAAACCACTTTTCGCACTTGTGTTGGTGCAGGAAACCACTTTTGCACTTGTGTTAGTGTGGAGAAAACACTTTTCGCACTTGTGTTAGTGTTGAAAAACCACTTTTCGCACTTGTGTTAGTGTTGAAAAACCACTTTTCGCACTTGTGTTGGTGCAGGAAACCACTTTTGCACTTGTATTAGTGTGGAAAAACCACTTTTCGCACTTGTGTTAGTGTTGAAAAACCACTTTTCGCACTTGTGTTGGTGCAGGAAACCACTTTTGCACTTGTATTAGTGTGGAAAAACCACTTTTCGCACTTGTGTTAGTGTTGAAAAACCACTTTTCGCACTTGTATTAGTGTGGAAAAAACACTTTTTGCACTTGTGATAGTGTTGAAAAACCACTTTTCGCACTTGTGTTAGTGTTGAAAAACCCCTTTTCGCACTTGTGTTGGTGCAGGAAACCACTTTTGCACTTGTGTTAGTGTGGAGAAAACACTTTTCGCACTTGTGTTTAATGTTGAAAAACCACTTTTCGCACTTGTGTTAGTGTTGAAAAACCACTTTTCGCACTTGTGTTGGTGCAGGAAACCACTTTTGCACTTGTATTAGTGTGGAAAAACCACTTTTTGCACTTGTGTTAGTGTTGAAAAACCACTTTTCACACTTGTGTTAGTGTTGAAAAACCACTTTTCGCACTTGTGTTGGTGCAGGAAACCACTTTTGCACTTGTATTAGTGTGGAAAAAACACTTTTTGCACTTGTGATAGTGTTGAAAAACACTTTTTGCACTTGTGTTAGTGTTGAAAAACCACTTTTCGCACTTGTGTTGGTGCAGGAAACCACTTTTGCACTTGTATTAGTGTGGAAAAACCACTTTTCGCACTTGTGTTAGTGTTGAAAAACCACTTTTCGCACTTGTATTAGTGTGGAAAAAACACTTTTTGCACTTGTGATAGTGTTGAAAAACCACTTTTCGCACTTGTGTTAGTGTTGAAAAACCACTTTTCACACTTGTGTTGGTGCAGGAAACCACTTTTGCACTTGTATTAGTGTGGAAAAACCACTTTTTGCACTTGTGTTAGTGTTGAAAAACAACTTTTCGCACTTGTGTTGGTGCAGGAAACCACTTTTGCACTTGTATTAGTGTGGAAAAACCACTTTTCGCACTTGTGTTAGTGTTGAAAAACCAATTTTCGCACTTGTGTTAGTGTTGAAAAACCACTTTTCGCACTTGTGTTGGTGCAGGAAACCACTTTTGCACTTGTATTAGTGTGGAGAAAACACTTTTCGCACTTGTGTTAGTGTTGAAAAACCACTTTTTGCACTTGTATTAGTGTGGAAAAACCACTTTTCGCACTTGTGTTATTGTTGAAAAACCCCTTTTCGCACTTGTGTTGGTGCAGGAAACCACTTTTGCACTTGTATTAGTGTGGAGAAAACACTTTTCGCACTTGTGTTAGTGTTGAAAAACCACTTTTCGCACTTGTGTTAGTGTTGAAAAACCACTTTACGCACTTGTGTTGGTGCAGGAAACCACTTTTGCACTTGTATTAGTGTGGAAAAAACCACTTTTCGCACTTGTGTTAGTGTTGAAAAACCACTTTTCACACTTGTGTTAGTGTTGAAAAACCACTTTTCGCACTTGTGTTGGTGCAGGAAACCACTTTTCGCACTTGTATTAGTGTGGAAAAACCAATTTTTGCACTTGTGTTGGTGTTGAAAACCCACTTTTCGCACTTGTGTTGGTGTAGGAAACCACTTTTCACACTTATTTTGGTGAAGGAAACCACTTTTCGCACTTGCGTTGGTGTAGGAAACCACTTTTCGCACTTGTGTTAGTGTTGAAAAATCCCTTTTCGCACTTGTGTTGGTGCAGGAAACCACTTTTGCAGTTGTATTAGTGTGGAGAAAACACTTTTCGCACTTGTGTTAGTGTTGAAAAACCACTTTTCGCACTTGTGTTAGTGTTGAAAAACCACTTTTCGCACTTGTGTTGGTGCAGGAAACCACTTTTGACTTGTATTAGTGTGGAAAAACCACTTTTCGCACTTGTGTTAGTGTTGAAAAACCACTTTTCGCACTTGTGTTAGTGTTGAAAAACCACTTTTCGCACTTGTGTTGGTGCAGGAAACCACTTTTGCACTTGTATTAGTGTGGAAAAAACACTCTTTGCACTTGTGATAGTGTTGAAAAACCACTTTTCGCACTTGTGTTAGTGTTGAAAAACCACTTTTCGCACTTGTGTTGGTGCAGGAAACCACTTTTGCACTTGTATTAGTGTGGAAAAACCACTTTTCGCATTTGTGTTAGTGTTGAAAAACCACTTTTCACACTTGTATTAGTGTGGAAAAAACACTTTTTGCACTTGTGATAGTGTTGAAAAACCACTTTTCGCACTTGTGTTAGTGTTGAAAAACCACTTTTTGCACTTGTGTTGGTGAAGGAAACCACTTTTGCACTTGTATTAGTGTGGAAAAACCACTTTTCGCACTTGTGTTAGTGTTGAAAAACCACTTTTCGCACTTGTGTTGGTGCAGGAAACCACTTTTGCACTTGTATTAGTGTGGAAAAAACACTTTTCGCACTTGTGTTAGTGTTGAAAAACCACTTTTCGCACTTGTGTTAGTGTTGAAAAACCCCTTTTCGCACTTGTGTTGGTGCAGTAAACCACTTTTGCACTTGTATTAGAGTGGAGAAAACACTTTTCGCACTTGTGTTAGTGTTGAAAAACCACTTTTCGCACTTGTGTTAGTGTTGAAAAACCACTTTTCGCACTTGTGTTGGTGCAGGAAACCACTTTTGCACTTGTATTAGTGTGGAAAAACCACTTTTCGCACTTGTGTTAGTGTTGAAAAACCACTTTTCACACTTGTGTTAGTGTTGAAAAACCACTTTTCGCACTTGTGTTGGGGCAGGAAACCACTTTTGCACTTGTATTAGTGTGGAAAAAACACTTTTTGCACTTGTGATAGTGTTGAAAAACCACTTTTCGCACTTGTGTTAGTGTTGAAAAACCACTTTTCGCACTTGTGTTGGTGCAGGAAACCACTTTTGCACTTGTATTAGTGTGGAAAAACCACTTTTCGCACTTGTGTTAGTGTTGAAAAACCACTTTTCGCACTTGTATTAGTGTGGAAAAAACACTTTTTGCACTTGTGATAGTGTTGAAAAACCACTTTTCGCACTTGTGTTAGTGTTGAAAAACCACTTTTCGCACTTGTGTTAGTGTTGAAAAACCACTTTTCGCACTTGTGTTGGTGCAGGAAACCACTTTTGCACTTGTATTAGTGTTGAAAAACAACTTTTTGCACATGTGTTGGTGCAGGAAACCACTTTTGCACTTGTATTAGTGTGGAAAAAACACTTTTTGCACTTGTGATAGTGTTGAAAAACCACTTTTCGCACTTGTGTTAGTGTTGAAAAACCACTTTTCGCACTTGTGTTGGTGCAGGAAACCACTTTTGCACTTGTGTTAGTGTTGAAAAACCACTTTTCTTACTTGTATTAGTGTGGAAAAAACACTTTTTGCACTTGTGATAGTGTTGAAAAACCACTTTTCGCACTTGTGTTAGTGTTGAAAAACCACTTTTCGCACTTGTGCTGGTGCAGGAAACCACTTTTGCACTTGTATTAGTGTGGAAAAACCACTTTTCGCACTTGTGTTAGTGTTGAAAAACCACTTTTCTTACGTGTGTTGGTGCAGGAAACCACTTTTGCACTTGTATTAATGTGGAAAAACCACTTTTCGCACTTGTGTTAGTGTTAAAAAACCACTTTTCGCACTTGTGTTAGTGTTGAAAAACCACTTTTCGCACTTGTGTTGGTGCAGGAAACCACTTTTGCACTTGTATTAGTGTGGAAAAACCACTTTTCGCACTTGTGTTAGTGTTGAAAAACCACTTTTCGCACTTGTATTAGTGTGGAAAAAACACTTTTTGCACTTGTGTTAGTGTTGAAAAACCACTTTTCGCACTTGTGTTGGTGCAGGAAACCACTTTTGCACTTGTGTTAGTGTGGAGAAAACACTTTTCGCACTTGTGTTAGTGTTGAAAAACCACTTTTCGCACTTGTGTTAGTGTTGAAAAACCACTTTTCGCACTTGTGTTGGTGCAGGAAACCACTTTTGCACTTGTATTAGTGTGGAAAAACCACTTTTCGCACTTGTGTTAGTGTTGAAAAACCACTTTTCGCACTTGTGTTGGTGCAGGAAACCACTTTTGCACTTGTATTAGTGTGGAAAAACCACTTTTCGCACTTGTGTTAGTGTTGAAAAACCACTTTTCGCACTTGTATTAGTGTGGAAAAAACACTTTTTGCACTTGTGATAGTGTTGAAAAACCACTTTTCGCACTTGTGTTAGTGTTGAAAAACCCCTTTTCGCACTTGTGTTGGTGCAGGAAACCACTTTTGCACTTGTGTTAGTGTGGAGAAAACACTTTTCGCACTTGTGTTTAATGTTGAAAAACCACTTTTCGCACTTGTGTTAGTGTTGAAAAACCACTTTTCGCACTTGTGTTGGTGCAGGAAACCACTTTTGCACTTGTATTAGTGTGGAAAAACCACTTTTTGCACTTGTGTTAGTGTTGAAAAACCACTTTTCACACTTGTGTTAGTGTTGAAAAACCACTTTTCGCACTTGTGTTGGTGCAGGAAACCACTTTTGCACTTGTATTAGTGTGGAAAAAACACTTTTTGCACTTGTGATAGTGTTGAAAAACACTTTTTGCACTTGTGTTAGTGTTGAAAAACCACTTTTCGCACTTGTGTTGGTGCAGGAAACCACTTTTGCACTTGTATTAGTGTGGAAAAACCACTTTTCGCACTTGTGTTAGTGTTGAAAAACCACTTTTCGCACTTGTATTAGTGTGGAAAAAACACTTTTTGCACTTGTGATAGTGTTGAAAAACCACTTTTCGCACTTGTGTTAGTGTTGAAAAACCACTTTTCACACTTGTGTTGGTGCAGGAAACCACTTTTGCACTTGTATTAGTGTGGAAAAACCACTTTTTGCACTTGTGTTAGTGTTGAAAAACAACTTTTCGCACTTGTGTTGGTGCAGGAAACCACTTTTGCACTTGTATTAGTGTGGAAAAACCACTTTTCGCACTTGTGTTAGTGTTGAAAAACCAATTTTCGCACTTGTGTTAGTGTTGAAAAACCACTTTTCGCACTTGTGTTGGTGCAGGAAACCACTTTTGCACTTGTATTAGTGTGGAGAAAACACTTTTCGCACTTGTGTTAGTGTTGAAAAACCACTTTTCGCACTTGTGTTGGTGCAGGAAACCACTTTTGCACTTGTATTAGTGTGGAAAAACCACTTTTCGCACTTGTGTTAGTGTTGAAAAACCACTTTTTGCACTTGTATTAGTGTGGAAAAACCACTTTTCGCACTTGTGTTAGTGTTGAAAAACCCCTTTTCGCACTTGTGTTGGTGCAGGAAACCACTTTTGCACTTGTATTAGTGTGGAGAAAACACTTTTCGCACTTGTGTTAGTGTTGAAAAACCACTTTTCGCACTTGTGTTAGTGTTGAAAAACCACTTTACGCACTTGTGTTGGTGCAGGAAACCACTTTTGCACTTGTATTAGTGTGGAAAAACCACTTTTCGCACTTGTGTTAGTGTTGAAAAACCACTTTTCACACTTGTGTTAGTGTTGAAAAACCACTTTTCGCACTTGTGTTGGTGCAGGAAACCACTTTTCGCACTTGTATTAGTGTGGAAAAACCAATTTTTGCACTTGTGTTGGTGTTGAAAACCCACTTTTCGCACTTGTGTTGGTGTAGGAAACCACTTTTCACACTTATTTTGGTGAAGGAAACCACTTTTCGCACTTGCGTTGGTGTAGGAAACCACTTTTCGCACTTGTGTTAGTGTTGAAAAATCCCTTTTCGCACTTGTGTTGGTGCAGGAAACCACTTTTGCAGTTGTATTAGTGTGGAGAAAACACTTTTCGCACTTGTGTTAGTGTTGAAAAACCACTTTTCGCACTTGTGTTAGTGTTGAAAAACCACTTTTCGCACTTGTGTTGGTGCAGGAAACCACTTTTGACTTGTATTAGTGTGGAAAAACCACTTTTCGCACTTGTGTTAGTGTTGAAAAACCACTTTTCGCACTTGTGTTAGTGTTGAAAAACCACTTTTCGCACTTGTGTTGGTGCAGGAAACCACTTTTGCACTTGTATTAGTGTGGAAAAAACACTCTTTGCACTTGTGATAGTGTTGAAAAACCACTTTTCGCACTTGTGTTAGTGTTGAAAAACCACTTTTCGCACTTGTGTTGGTGCAGGAAACCACTTTTGCACTTGTATTAGTGTGGAAAAACCACTTTTCGCATTTGTGTTAGTGTTGAAAAACCACTTTTCACACTTGTATTAGTGTGGAAAAAACACTTTTTGCACTTGTGATAGTGTTGAAAAACCACTTTTCGCACTTGTGTTAGTGTTGAAAACCACTTTTTGCACTTGTGTTGGTGAAGGAAACCACTTTTGCACTTGTATTAGTGTGGAAAAACCACTTTTCGCACTTGTGTTAGTGTTGAAAAACCACTTTTCGCACTTGTGTTGGTGCAGGAAACCACTTTTGCACTTGTATTAGTGTGGAAAAAACACTTTTCGCACTTGTGTTAGTGTTGAAAAACCACTTTTCGCACTTGTGTTAGTGTTGAAAAACCCCTTTTCGCACTTGTGTTGGTGCAGTAAACCACTTTTGCACTTGTATTAGAGTGGAGAAAACACTTTTCGCACTTGTGTTAGTGTTGAAAAACCACTTTTCGCACTTGTGTTAGTGTTGAAAAACCACTTTTCGCACTTGTGTTGGTGCAGGAAACCACTTTTGCACTTGTATTAGTGTGGAAAAACCACTTTTCGCACTTGTGTTAGTGTTGAAAAACCACTTTTCACACTTGTGTTAGTGTTGAAAAACCACTTTTCGCACTTGTGTTGGGGCAGGAAACCACTTTTGCACTTGTATTAGTGTGGAAAAAACACTTTTTGCACTTGTGATAGTGTTGAAAAACCACTTTTCGCACTTGTGTTAGTGTTGAAAAACCACTTTTCGCACTTGTGTTGGTGCAGGAAACCACTTTTGCACTTGTATTAGTGTGGAAAAACCACTTTTCGCACTTGTGTTAGTGTTGAAAAACCACTTTTCGCACTTGTATTAGTGTGGAAAAAACACTTTTTGCACTTGTGATAGTGCTGAAAAACCACTTTTCGCACTTGTGTTAGTGTTGAAAAACCACTTTTCGCACTTGTGTTAGTGTTGAAAAACCACTTTTCGCACTTGTGTTGGTGCAGGAAACCACTTTTGCACTTGTATTAGTGTTGAAAAACAACTTTTTGCACATGTGTTGGTGCAGGAAACCACTTTTGCACTTGTATTAGTGTGGAAAAAACACTTTTTGCACTTGTGATAGTGTTGAAAAACCACTTTTCGCACTTGTGTTAGTGTTGAAAAACCACTTTTCGCACTTGTGTTGGTGCAGGAAACCACTTTTGCACTTGTGTTAGTGTTGAAAAACCACTTTTCTTACTTGTATTAGTGTGGAAAAAACACTTTTTGCACTTGTGATAGTGTTGAAAAACCACTTTTCGCACTTGTGTTAGTGTTGAAAAACCACTTTTCGCACTTGTGCTGGTGCAGGAAACCACTTTTGCACTTGTATTAGTGTGGAAAAACCACTTTTCGCACTTGTGTTAGTGTTGAAAAACCACTTTTCTTACTTGTGTTGGTGCAGGAAACCACTTTTGCACTTGTATTAATGTGGAAAAACCACTTTTCGCACTTGTGTTAGTGTTAAAAAACCACTTTTCGCACTTGTGTTGGTGTTGAAAAACCACTTTTCGCACGTGTGTTGGTGCAGGAAACCACTTTTGCACTTGTATTAGTGTGGAAAAACCACTTTTCGCACTTGTGTTAGTGTTGAAAAACCACTTTTCGCACTTGTATTAGTGTGGAAAAAACACTTTTTGCACTTGTGTTAGTGTTGAAAAACCACTTTTCGCACTTGTGTTGGTGCAGGAAACCACTTTTGCACTTGTGTTAGTGTGGAGAAAACACTTTTCGCACTTGTGTTAGTGTTGAAAAACCACTTTTCGCACTTGTGTTAGTGTTGAAAAACCACTTTTCGCACTTGTGTTGGTGCAGGAAACCACTTTTGCACTTGTATTAGTGTGGAAAAACCACTTTTCGCACTTGTGTTAGTGTTGAAAAACCACTTTTCGCACTTGTGTTGGTGCAGGAAACCACTTTTGCACTTGTATTAGTGTGGAAAAACCACTTTTCGCACTTGTGTTAGTGTTGAAAAACCACTTTTCGCACTTGTATTAGTGTGGAAAAAACACTTTTTGCACTTGTGATAGTGTTGAAAAACCACTTTTCGCACTTGTGTTAGTGTTGAAAAACCCCTTTTCGCACTTGTGTTGGTGCAGGAAACCACTTTTGCACTTGTGTTAGTGTGGAGAAAACACTTTTCGCACTTGTGTTTAATGTTGAAAAACCACTTTTCGCACTTGTGTTAGTGTTGAAAAACCACTTTTCGCACTTGTGTTGGTGCAGGAAACCACTTTTGCACTTGTATTAGTGTGGAAAAACCACTTTTCGCACTTGTGTTAGTGTTGAAAAACCACTTTTCACACTTGTGTTAGTGTTGAAAAACCACTTTTCGCACTTGTGTTGGTGCAGGAAACCACTTTTGCACTTGTATTAGTGTGGAAAAAACACTTTTTGCACTTGTGATAGTGTTGAAAAACACTTTTTGCACTTGTGTTAGTGTTGAAAAACCACTTTTCGCACTTGTGTTGGTGCAGGAAACCACTTTTGCACTTGTATTAGTGTGGAAAAACCACTTTTCGCACTTGTGTTAGTGTTGAAAAACCACTTTTCGCACTTGTATTAGTGTGGAAAAAACACTTTTTGCACTTGTGATAGTGTTGAAAAACCACTTTTCGCACTTGTGTTAGTGTTGAAAAACCACTTTTCGCACTTGTGTTGGTGCAGGAAACCACTTTTGCACTTGTATTAGTGTGGAAAAACCACTTTTTGCACTTGTGTTAGTGTTGAAAAACAACTTTTCGCACTTGTGTTGGTGCAGGAAACCACTTTTGCACTTGTATTAGTGTGGAAAAACCACTTTTCGCACTTGTGTTAGTGTTGAAAAACCAATTTTCGCACTTGTGTTAGTGTTGAAAAACCACTTTTCGCACTTGTGTTGGTGCAGGAAACCACTTTTGTACTTGTATTAGTGTGGCAAACCACTTTTCGCACTTGTGTTAGTGTTGAAAAACCACTTTTCGCACTTGTGTTAGTGTTGAAAAACCACTTTTCGCACTTGTGTTGGTGCAGGAAACCACTTTTGCACTTGTATTAGTGTGGAAATACCACTTTTCGCACTTGTGTTAGTGTTGAAAAACCACTTTTCGCACTTGTGTCAGTGTTGAAAAACCACTTTTCGCACTTGTATTGGTGTAGGAAACCACTTTTGCACTTGTATTAGTGTGGAAAAAACACTTTTTGCACTTGTGATAGTGTTGAAAAAGCACTTTTCGCACATGTGTTAGTGTTGAAAAACAACTTTTCGCACTTGTGTTAGTGTTGAAAAACCACTTTTGCACTTGTATTAGTGTGGAAAAACCACTTTTCGCACTTGTGTTGGTGCAGGAAACCACTTTTGCACTTGTAATAGTGTGGAAAAAACACTTTTTGCACTTGTGATAGTGTTGAAAAACCACTTTTCGCACTTGTGTTAGTGTTGAAAAACCACTTTTCGCACTTGTGTTAGTGTTGAAAAACCACTTTTCGCACTTGTGTTGGTGCAGGAAACCACTTTTGCACTTGTATTAGTGTGGAAAAAACACTTTTCGCACTTGTGTTGGTGCAGGAAACCACTTTTGCACTTGTATTAGTGTGGAAAAAACACTTTTCGCACTTGTGTTAGTGTTGAAAAACCACTTTTCGCACTTGTGTTCGTGTTGAAAAACCACTTTTCGCACTTGTGTTGGTGCAGGAAACCACTTTTGCACTTGTATTAGTGTGGAAAAATTACTTTTCACACTTGTGTTAGTGTTGAAAAACCACTTTTTGCACTTGTATTAGTGTGGAAAAAACACTTTTTGCACTTGTGATAGTGTTGAAAAACCACTTTTCGCACTTGTGTTAGTGTTGAAAAACCACTTTTCGCACTTGTGTTGATGCAGGAAACCACTTTTGCACTTGTATTAGTGTTGAAAAACCACTTTTCGCACTTGTGTTGGTGCAGGAAACCACTTTTGCACTTGTATTAGTGTGGAAAAAAAACTTTTTGCACTTGTGATAGTGTTGAAAAACCACTTTTCGCACTTGTGTTAGTGTTGAAAAACCACTTTTCGCACTTGTGTTGGTGCAGGAAACCACTTTTGCACTTGTATTAGTGTGGAAAAACCACTTTTTGCACTTGTGTTAGTGTTGAAAAACCACTTTTCGCACTTGTGTTAGTGTTGAAAAACCCCTTTTCGCACTTGTGTTGGTGCAGGAAACCACTTTTGCACTTTTATTAGTGTGGAGAAAACACTTTTCGCACTTGTGTTAGTGTTGAAAAACCACTTTGCGCACTTGTGTTAGTGTTGAAAAACCACTTTTCGCACTTGTGTTGGTGCAGGAAACCACTTTTGCACTTGTATTAGTGTGGAAAAACCACTTTTAGCACTTGTGTTAGTGTTGAAAAACCACTTTTCGCACTTGTGTTAGTGTTGAAAAACCACTTTTCACACTTGTGTTGGTGCAGGAAACCACTTTTGCACTTGTATTAGTGTGGAAAAACCACTTTTTGCACTTGTGATAGTATTGAAAAACCACTTTTCGCACTTGTGTTAGTGTTGAAAAACCACTTTTCGCACTTGTGTTGGTGCAGGAAACCACTTTTGCACTTGTATTAGTGTGGAAAAACCACTTTTCGCACTTGTGTTAGTGTTGAAAAACCACTTTTCGCACTTGTATTAGTGTGGAAAAAACACTTTTTGCACTTGTGATAGTGTTGAAAAACCACTTTTCGCACTTGTGTTAGTGTTGAAAAACCACTTTTCGCACTTGTGTTGGTGCAGGAAACCACTTTTGCACTTGTATTAGTGTGGAAAAACCACTTTTCGCACTTGTGTTAGTGTTGAAAAACCACTTTTCGCACTTGTATTAGTGTGGAAAAAACACTTTTTGCACTTGTATTAGTGTTGAAAAACCACTTTTCGCACTTATGTTAGTGTTGAAAAACCACTTTTCGCACTTGTGTTGGTGCAGGAAACCACTTTTGCACTTGTATTAGTGTGGAAAAACCACTTTTTGCACTTGTGTTAGTGTTGAAAAACAACTTTTCGCACTTGTGTTGGTGCAGGAAACCACTTTTGCACTTGTATTAGTGTGGAAAAACCACTTTTCGCACTTGTGTTAGTGTTGAAAAACCAATTTTCGCACTTGTGTTAGTGTTGAAAAACCACTTTTCGCACTTGTGTTGGTGCAGGAAACCACTTTTGTACTTGTATTAGTGTGGCAAACCACTTTTCGCACTTGTGTTAGTGTTGAAAAACCACTTTTCGCACTTGTGTTAGTGTTGAAAAACCACTTTTCGCACTTGTGTTGGTGCAGGAAACCACTTTTGCACTTGTATTAGTGTGGAAATACCACTTTTCGCACTTGTGTTAGTGTTGAAAAACCACTTTTCGCACTTGTGTCAGTGTTGAAAAAACACTTTTTGCACTTGTGATAGTGTTGAAAAACCACTTTTCGCACTTGTGTTAGTGTTGAAAAACCACTTTTCGCACTTGTGTTGATGCAGGAAACCACTTTTGCACTTGTATTAGTGTTGAAAAACCACTTTTCGCACTTGTGTTGGTGCAGGAAACCACTTTTGCACTTGTATTAGTGTGGAAAAAAAACTTTTTGCACTTGTGATAGTGTTGAAAAACCACTTTTCGCACTTGTGTTAGTGTTGAAAAACCACTTTTCGCACTTGTGTTGGTGCAGGAAACCACTTTTGCACTTGTATTAGTGTGGAAAAAACACTTTTTGCACTTGTGTTAGTGTTGAAAAACCACTTTTCGCACTTGTGTTAGTGTTGAAAAACCCCTTTTCGCACTTGTGTTGGTGCAGGAAACCACTTTTGCACTTTTATTAGTGTGGAGAAAACACTTTTCGCACTTGTGTTAGTGTTGAAAAACCACTTTGCGCACTTGTGTTAGTGTTGAAAAACCACTTTTCGCACTTGTGTTGGTGCAGGAAACCACTTTTGCACTTGTATTAGTGTGGAAAAACCACTTTTAGCACTTGTGTTAGTGTTGAAAAACCACTTTTCGCACTTGTGTTAGTGTTGAAAAACCACTTTTCACACTTGTGTTGGTGCAGGAAACCACTTTTGCACTTGTATTAGTGTGGAAAAACCACTTTTTGCACTTGTGATAGTATTGAAAAACCACTTTTCGCACTTGTGTTAGTGTTGAAAAACCACTTTTCGCACTTGTATTAGTGTGGAAAAAACACTTTTTGCACTTGTATTAGTGTTGAAAAACCACTTTTCGCACTTATGTTAGTGTTGAAAAACCACTTTTCGCACTTGTGTTGGTGCAGGAAACCACTTTTGCACTTGTATTAGTGTGGAAAAACCACTTTTTGCACTTGTGTTAGTGTTGAAAAACAACTTTTCGCACTTGTGTTGGTGCAGGAAACCACTTTTGCACTTGTATTAGTGTGGAAAAACCACTTTTCGCACTTGTGTTAGTGTTGAAAAACCAATTTTCGCACTTGTGTTAGTGTTGAAAAACCACTTTTCGCACTTGTGTTGGTGCAGGAAACCACTTTTGTACTTGTATTAGTGTGGCAAACCACTTTTCGCACTTGTGTTAGTGTTGAAAAACCACTTTTCGCACTTGTGTTAGTGTTGAAAAACCACTTTTCGCACTTGTGTTGGTGCAGGAAACCACTTTTGCACTTGTATTAGTGTGGAAATACCACTTTTCGCACTTGTGTTAGTGTTGAAAAACCACTTTTCGCACTTGTGTCAGTGTTGAAAAACCACTTTTCGCACTTGTATTGGTGCAGGAAACCACTTTTGCACTTGTATTAGTGTGGAAAAAACACTTTTTGCACTTGTGATAGTGTTGAAAAAGCACTTTTCGCACATGTGTTAGTGTTGAAAAACAACTTTTCGCACTTGTGTTAGTGTTGAAAAACCACTTTTGCACTTGTATTAGTGTGGAAAAACCACTTTTCGCACTTGTGTTGGTGCAGGAAACCACTTTTGCACTTGTAATAGTGTGGAAAAAACACTTTTTGCACTTGTGATAGTGTTGAAAAACCACTTTTCGCACTTGTGTTAGTGTTGAAAAACCACTTTTCGCACTTGTGTTAGTGTTGAAAAACCACTTTTCGCACTTGTGTTGGTGCAGGAAACCACTTTTGCACTTGTATTAGTGTGGAAAAAACACTTTTCGCACTTGTGTTGGTGCAGGAAACCACTTTTGCACTTGTATTAGTGTGGAAAAAACACTTTTTGCACTTGTGATAGTGTTGAAAAACCACTTTTCGCACTTGTGTTAGTGTTGAAAAACCACTTTTCGCACTTGTGTTGATGCAGGAAACCACTTTTGCACTTGTATTAGTGTTGAAAAACCACTTTTCGCACTTGTGTTGGTGCAGGAAACCACTTTTGCACTTGTATTAGTGTGGAAAAAAAACTTTTTGCACTTGTGATAGTGTTGAAAAACCACTTTTCGCACTTGTGTTAGTGTTGAAAAACCACTTTTCGCACTTGTGTTGGTGCAGGAAACCACTTTTGCACTTGTATTAGTGTGGAAAAAACACTTTTTGCACTTGTGTTAGTGTTGAAAAACCACTTTTCGCACTTGTGTTAGTGTTGAAAAACCCCTTTTCGCACTTGTGTTGGTGCAGGAAACCACTTTTGCACTTTTATTAGTGTGGAGAAAACACTTTTCGCACTTGTGTTAGTGTTGAAAAACCACTTTGCGCACTTGTGTTAGTGTTGAAAAACCACTTTTCGCACTTGTGTTGGTGCAGGAAACCACTTTTGCACTTGTATTAGTGTGGAAAAACCACTTTTAGCACTTGTGTTAGTGTTGAAAAACCACTTTTCGCACTTGTGTTAGTGTTGAAAAACCACTTTTCACACTTGTGTTGGTGCAGGAAACCACTTTTGCACTTGTATTAGTGTGGAAAAACCACTTTTTGCACTTGTGATAGTATTGAAAAACCACTTTTCGCACTTGTGTTAGTGTTGAAAAACCACTTTTCGCACTTGTGTTGGTGCAGGAAACCACTTTTGCACTTGTATTAGTGTGGAAAAACCACTTTTCGCACTTGTGTTAGTGTTGAAAAACCACTTTTCGCACTTGTATTAGTGTGGAAAAAACACTTTTTGCACTTGTGATAGTGTTGAAAAACCACTTTTCGCACTTGTGTTAGTGTTGAAAAACCACTTTTCGCACTTGTGTTGGTGCAGGAAACCACTTTTGCACTTGTATTAGTGTGGAAAAACCACTTTTCGCACTTGTGTTAGTGTTGAAAAACCACTTTTCGCACTTGTGTTGGTGCAGGAAACCACTTTTGCACTTGTATTAGTGTTGAAAAACCACTTTTCGCACTTATGTTAGTGTTGAAAAACCACTTTTCGCACTTGTGTTGGTGCAGGAAACCACTTTTGCACTTGTATTAGTGTGGAAAAACCACTTTTCGCACTTGTGTTAGTGTTGAAAAACCACTTTTCACACTTGTGTTAGTGTTGAAAAACACTTTTCGCACTTGTGTTGGTGCAGGAAACCACTTTTGCACTTGTATTAGTGTGGAAAAAACACTTTTTGCACTTGTGATAGTGTTGAAAAACCACTTTTCGCACTTGTGTTAGTGTTGAAAAACCACTTTTCGCACTTGTGTTGGTGCAGGAAACCACTTTTGCACTTGTATTAGTGTGGAAAAACCACTTTTCGCACTTGTGTTAGTGTTGAAAAACCACTTTTCGCACTTGTATTAGTGTGGAAAAAACACTTTTTGCACTTGTGATAGTGTTGAAAAACCACTTTTCGCACATGTGTTAGTGTTGAAAAACCACTTTTCGCACTTGTGTTGGTGCAGGAAACCACTTTTGCACTTGTATTAGTGTGGAAAAACCACTTTTCGCACTTGTGTTAGTGTTGAAAAACCACTTTTCGCACTTGTGTTGGTGCAGGAAACCACTTTTGCACTTGTATTAGTGTGGAAAAACCACTTTTCGCACTTGTGTTAGTGTTGAAAAACCAATTTTCGCACTTGTGTTAGTGTTGAAAAACCACTTTTCGCACTTGTGTTGGTGCAGGAAACCACTTTTCTACTTGTATTAGTGTGGCAAACCACTTTTCGCACTTGTGTTAGTGTTGAAAAACCACTTTTCGCACTTGTGTTAGTGTTGAAAAACCCCTTTCGCACTTGTGTTGGTGCAGGAAACCACTTTTGCACTTGTATTAGTGTGGAGAAAACACTTTTCGCACTTGTGTTAGTGTTGAAAAACCACTTTTCGCACTTGTGTTAGTGTTGAAAAACCACTTTTCGCACTTGTGTTGGTGCAGGAAACCACTTTTGCACTTGTATTAGTGTGGAAAAACCACTTTTCGCACTTGTGTTAGTGTTGAAAAACACTTTTCGCACTTGTGTTGGTGCAGGAAACCACTTTTGTACTTGTATTAGTGTGGCAAACCACTTTTCGCACTTGTGTTAGTGTTGAAAAACCACTTTTCGCACTTGTGTTAGTGTTGAAAAACCCCCTTTCGCACTTGTGTTGGTGCAGGAAACCACTTTTGCACTTGTATTAGTGTGGAGAAAACACTTTTCGCACTTGTGTTAGTGTTGAAAAACCACTTTTCGCACTTGTGTTAGTGTTGAAAAACCACTTTTCGCACTTGTGTTGGTGCAGGAAACCACTTTTGCACTTGTATTAGTGTGGAAAAACCACTTTTCGCACTTGTGTTAGTGTTGAAAAACACTTTTCGCACTTGTGTTGGTGCAGGAAACCACTTTTGTACTTGTATTAGTGTGGCAAACCACTTTTCGCACTTGTGTTAGTGTTGAAAAACCACTTTTCGCACTTGTGTTAGTGTTGAAAAACCACTTTTCGCACTTGTGTTGGAGCAGGAAACCACTTTTGCACTTGTATTAGTGTGGAAAAACCACTTTTCGCACTTGTGTTAGTGTTGAAAAACCACTTTTCGCACTTGTATTAGTGTGGAAAAAACACTTTTTGCACTTGTGATAGTGTTGAAAAACCACTTTTCGCACTTGTGTTAGTGTTGAAAAACCACTTTTCGCACTTGTGTTGGTGCAGGAAACCACTTTTGCACTTGTATTAGTGTTGAAAAACAACTTTTGCACATGTGTTGGTGCAGGAAACCACTTTTGCACTTGTATTAGTGTGGAAAAAACACTTTTTGCACTTGTGATAGTGTTGAAAAACCACTTTTCGCACTTGTGTTAGTGTTGAAAAACCACTTTTCGCACTTGTGTTGGTGCAGGAAACCACTTTTGCACTTGTGTTAGTGTTGAAAAACCACTTTTCTTACTTGTATTAGTGTGGAAAAAACACTTTTTGCACTTGTGATAGTGTTGAAAAACCACTTTTCGCACTTGTGTTAGTGTTGAAAGACCACTTTTCGCACTTGTGTTGGTGCAGGAAACCACTTTTGCACTTGTATTAGTGTGGAAAAACCACTTTTCGCACTTGTGTTAGTGTTGAAAAACCACTTTTCGCACTTGTGTTGGTGCAGGAAACCACTTTTGCACTTGTATTAGTGTGGAAAAAACACTTTTCGCACTTGTGTTGGTGCAGGAAACCACTTTTGCACTTGTATTAGTGTGGAAAAAACACTTTTCGCACTTGTGTTAGTGTTGAAAAACCACTTTTCGCACTTGTGTTCGTGTTGAAAAACCACTTTTCGCACTTGTGTTGGTGCAGGAAACCACTTTTGCACTTGTATTAGTGTGGAAAAACCACTTTTCGCACTTGTGTTAGTGTTGAAAAACCACTTTTTGCACTTGTATTAGTGTGGAAAAAACACTTTTTGCACTTGTGATAGTGTTGAAAAACCACTTTTCGCACTTGTGTTAGTGTTGAAAAACCACTTTTCGCACTTGTGTTGGTGCAGGAAACCACTTTTGCACTTGTATTAGTGTTGAAAAACCACTTTTCGCACTTGTGTTGGTGCAGGAAACCACTTTTGCACTTGTATTAGTGTGGAAAAAACACTTTTTGCACTTGTGATAGTGTTGAAAAACCACTTTTCGCACTTGTGTTAGTGTTGAAAAACCACTTTTCGCACTTGTGTTGGTGCAGGAAACCACTTTTGCACTTGTATTAGTGTGGAAAAAACACTTTTTGCACTTGTGTTAGTGTTGAAAAACCACTTTTCGCACTTGTGTTAGTGTTGAAAAACCCCTTTTCGCACTTGTGTTGGTGCAGGAAACCACTTTTGCACTTTTATTAGTGTGGAGAAAACACTTTTCGCACTTGTGTTAGTGTTGAAAAACCACTTTGCGCACTTGTGTTAGTGTTGAAAAACCACTTTTCGCACTTGTGTTGGTGCAGGAAACCACTTTTGCACTTGTATTAGTGTGGAAAAACCACTTTTAGCACTTGTGTTAGTGTTGAAAAACCACTTTTCGCACTTGTGTTAGTGTTGAAAAACCACTTTTCACACTTGTGTTGGTGCAGGAAACCACTTTTGCACTTGTATTAGTGTGGAAAAACCACTTTTTGCACTTGTGATAGTATTGAAAAACCACTTTTCGCACTTGTGTTAGTGTTGAAAAACCACTTTTCGCACTTGTGTTGGTGCAGGAAACCACTTTTGCACTTGTATTAGTGTGGAAAAACCACTTTTCGCACTTGTGTTAGTGTTGAAAAACCACTTTTCGCACTTGTATTAGTGTGGAAAAAACACTTTTTGCACTTGTGATAGTGTTGAAAAACCACTTTTCGCACTTGTGTTAGTGTTGAAAAACCACTTTTCGCACTTGTGTTGGTGCAGGAAACCACTTTTGCACTTGTATTAGTGTGGAAAAACCACTTTTCGCACTTGTGTTAGTGTTGAAAAACCACTTTTCGCACTTGTGTTGGTGCAGGAAACCACTTTTGCACTTGTATTAGTGTTGAAAAACCACTTTTCGCACTTATGTTAGTGTTGAAAAACCACTTTTCGCACTTGTGTTGGTGCAGGAAACCACATTTGCACTTGTATTAGTGTGGAAAAACCACTTTTCGCACTTGTGTTAGTGTTGAAAAACCACTTTTCACACTTGTGTTAGTGTTGAAAAACACTTTTCGCACTTGTGTTGGTGCAGGAAACCACTTTTGCACTTGTATTAGTGTGGAAAAAACACTTTTTGCACTTGTGATAGTGTTGAAAAACCACTTTTCACACTTGTGTTAGTGTTGAAAAACCACTTTTCGCACTTGTGTTGGTGCAGGAAACCACTTTTGCACTTGTATTAGTGTGGAAAAACCACTTTTCGCACTTGTGTTAGTGTTGAAAAACCACTTTTCGCACTTGTATTAGTGTGGAAAAAACACTTTTTGCACTTGTGATAGTGTTGAAAAACCACTTTTCGCACATGTGTTAGTGTTGAAAAACCACTTTTCGCACTTGTGTTGGTGCAGGAAACCACTTTTGCACTTGTATTAGTGTGGAAAAACCACTTTTCGCACTTGTGTTAGTGTTGAAAAACCACTTTTCGCACTTGTGTTGGTGCAGGAAACCACTTTTGCACTTGTATTAGTGTGGAAAAACCACTTTTCGCACTTGTGTTAGTGTTGAAAAACCAATTTTCGCACTTGTGTTAGTGTTGAAAAACCACTTTTCGCACTTGTGTTGGTGCAGGAAACCACTTTTCTACTTGTATTAGTGTGGCAAACCACTTTTCGCACTTGTGTTAGTGTTGAAAAACCACTTTTCGCACTTGTGTTGGTGCAGGAAACCACTTTTGCACTTGTGTTAGTGTTGAAAAACCACTTTTCTTACTTGTATTAGTGTGGAAAAAACACTTTTTGCACTTGTGATAGTGTTGAAAAACCACTTTTCGCACTTGTGTTAGTGTTGAAAAACCACTTTTCGCACTTGTGTTGGTGCAGGAAACCACTTTTGCACTTGTATTAGTGTGGAAAAACCACTTTTCGCACTTGTGTTAGTGTTGAAAAACCACTTTTCGCACTTGTGTTGGTGCAGGAAACCACTTTTGCACTTGTATTAATGTGGAAAAACCACTTTTCGCACTTGTGTTAGTGTTAAAAAACCACTTTTCGCACTTGTGTTAGTGTTGAAAAACCACTTTTCGCACTTGTGTTGGTGCAGGAAACCACTTTTGCACTTGTATTAGTGTGGAAAAACCACTTTTCGCACTTGTGTTAGTGTTGAAAAACCACTTTTCGCACTTGTATTAGTGTGGAAAAAACACTTTTTGCACTTGTGATAGTGTTGAAAAACCACTTTTCGCACTTGTGTTAGTGTTGAAAAACCACTTTTCGCACTTGTGTTGGTGCAGGAAACCACTTTTGCACTTGTGTTAGTGTGGAGAAAACACTTTTCGCACTTGTGTTAGTGTTGAAAAACCACTTTTCGCACTTGTGTTAGTGTTGAAAAACCACTTTTCGCACTTGTGTTGGTTCAGGAAACCACTTTTGCACTTGTACTAGTGTGGAAAAACCACTTTTCGCACTTGTGTTAGTGTTGAAAAACCACTTTTCACACTTGTGTTAGTGTTGAAAAACCACTTTTCGCAGTTGTGTTGGTGCAGGAAAACCACTTTTGCACTTGTATTAGTGTGGAAAAAACACTTTTTGCACTTGTGATAGTGTTGAAAAACCACTTTTCGCACTTGTGTTAGTGTTGAAAAACCACTTTTCGCACTTGTGTTGGTGCAGGAAACCACTTTTGCACTTGTATTAGTGTGGAAAAACCACTTTTCGCACTTGTGTTAGTGTTGAAAAACCACTTTTCGCACTTGTATTAGTGTGGAAAAAACACTTTTTGCACTTGTGATAGTGTTGAAAAACCACTTTTCGCACTTGTGTTAGTGTTGAAAAACCACTTTTCGCACTTGTGTTGGTGCAGGAAACCACTTTTGCACTTGTGTTAGTGTGGAGAAAACACTTTTCGCACTTGTGTTAGTGTTGAAAAACCACTTTTCGCACTTGTGTTAGTGTTGAAAAACCACTTTTCGCACTTGTGTTGGTGCAGGAAACCACTTTTGCACTTGTATTAGTGTGGAAAAACCACTTTTCGCACTTGTGTTAGTGTTGAAAAACCACTTTTCACACTTGTGTTAGTGTTGAAAAACCACTTTTCGTACTTGTGTTGGTGCAGGAAACCACTTTTGCACTTGTATTAGTGTGGAAAAAACACTTTTTGCACTTGTGATAGTGTTGAAAAACCACTTTTCGCACTTGTGTTAGTGTTGAAAAACCACTTTTCGCACTTGTGTTGGTGCAGGAAACCACTTTTGCACTTGTATTAGTGTGGAAAAACCACTTTTCGCACTTGTGTTAGTGTTGAAAAACCACTTTTCGCACTTGTATTAGTGTGGAAAAAACACTTTTTGCACTTGTGATAGTGTTGAAAAACCACTTTTCGCACTTGTGTTAGTGTTGAAAAACCACTTTTCGCACTTGTGTTGGTGCAGGAAACCACTTTTGCACTTGTATTAGTGTGGAAAAACCACTTTTTGCACTTGTGTAGGTGTTGAAAAACAACTTTTCGCACTTGTGTTGGTGCAGGAAACCACTTTTGCACTTGTATTAGTGTGGAAAAACCACTTTTCGCACTTGTGTTATTGTTGAAAAACCAATTTTCGCACTTGTGTTAGTGTTGAAAATCACTTTTCGCACTTGTGTTGGTGCAGGAAACCACTTTTGTACTTGTATTAGTGTGGCAAACCACTTTTCGCACTTGTGTTATTGTTGAAAAACCACTTTTCGCACTTGTGTTATTGTTGAAAAACCAATTTTCGCACTTGTGTTAGTGTTGAAAAACCACTTTTCGCACTTGTGTTGGTGCAGGAAACCACTTTTGCACTTGTATTAGTGTGGAAAAACCACTTTTTGCACTTGTGTTAGTGTTGAAAAACAACTTTTCGCACTTGTGTTGGTGCAGGAAACCACTTTTGCACTTGTATTAGTGTGGAAAAACCACTTTTCGCACTTGTGTTATTGTTGAAAAACCAATTTTCGCACTTGTGTTAGTGTTGAAAAACCCCTTTTCGCACTTGTGTTGGTGCAGGAAACCACTTTTGCACTTGTGTTGGTGCAGGAAACCACTTTTGCACTTGTAATAGTGTGGAAAAAACACTTTTTGCACTTGTGATAGTGTTGAAAAACCACTTTTCGCACTTGTATTAGTGTGGAAAAAACACTTTTTGCACTTGTGATAGTGTTGAAAAACCACTTTTCGCACATGTGTTAGTGTTGAAAAACCACTTTTCGCACTTGTGTTGGTGCAGGAAACCACTTTTGCACTTGTATTAGTGTGGAAAAACCACTTTTCGCACTTGTGTTAGTGTTGAAAAACCACTTTTCGCACTTGTGTTGGTGCAGGAAACCACTTTTGCACTTGTATTAGTGTGGAAAAACCACTTTTCGCACTTGTGTTAGTGTTGAAAAACCAATTTTCGCACTTGTGTTAGTGTTGAAAAACCACTTTTCGCACTTGTGTTAGTGCAGGAAACCACTTTTCTACTTGTATTAGTGTGGCAAACCACTTTTCGCACTTGTGTTAGTGTTGAAAAACCACTTTTCGCACTTGTGTTAGTGTTGAAAAACCCCCTTTCGCACTTGTGTTGGTGCAGGAAACCACTTTTGCACTTGTATTAGTGTGGAGAAAACACTTTTCGCACTTGTGTTAGTGTTGAAAAACCACTTTTCGCACTTGTGTTAGTGTTGAAAAACCACTTTTCGCACTTGTGTTGGTGCAGGAAACCACTTTTGCACTTGTATTAGTGTGGAAAAACCACTTTTCGCACTCGTGTTAGTGTTGAAAAACACTTTTCGCACTTGTGTTGGTGCAGGAAACCACTTTTGTACTTGTATTAGTGTGGCAAACCACTTTTCGCACTTGTGTTAGTGTTGAAAAACCACTTTTCGCACTTGTGTTAGTGTTGAAAAACCACTTTTCGCACTTGTGTTGGAGCAGGAAACCACTTTTGCACTTGTATTAGTGTGGAAAAACCACTTTTCGCACTTGTGTTAGTGTTGAAAAACCACTTTTCGCACTTGTATCAGTGTGGAAAAAACACTTTTTGCACTTGTGATAGTGTTGAAAAACCACTTTTCGCACTTGTGTTAGTGTTAAAAAAACCACTTTTCACACTTGTGTTGGTGCAGGAAACCACTTTTGCACTTGTATTAGTGTTGAAAAACAACTTTTGCACATGTGTTGGTGCAGGAAACCACTTTTGCACTTGTATTAGTGTGGAAAAAACACTTTTTGCACTTGTGATAGTGTTGAAAAACCACTTTTCGCACTTGTGTTAGTGTTGAAAAACCACTTTTCGCACTTGTGTTGGTGCAGGAAACCACTTTTGCACTTGTGTTAGTGTTGAAAAACCACTTTTCTTACTTGTATTAGTGTGGAAAAAACACTTTTTGCACTTGTGATAGTGTTGAAAAACCACATTTCGCACTTGTGTTAGTGTTGAAAAACCACTTTTCGCACTTGTGTTGGTGCAGGAAACCACTTTTGCACTTGTATTAGTGTGGAAAAACCACTTTTCGCACTTGTGTTAGTGTTGAAAAACCACTTTTCGCACTTGTGTTGGTGCAGGAAACCACTTTTGCACTTGTATTAATGTGGAAAAACCACTTTTCGCACTTGTGTTAGTGTTAAAAAACCACTTTTCGCACTTGTGTTAGTGTTGAAAAACCACTTTTCGCACTTGTGTTGGTGCAGGAAACCACTTTTGCACTTGTATTAGTGTGGAAAAACCACTTTTCGCACTTGTGTTAGTGTTGAAAAACCACTTTTCGCACTTGTATTAGTGTGGAAAAAACACTTTTTGCACTTGTGATAGTGTTGAAAAACGACTTTTCGCACTTGTGTTAGTGTTGAAAAACCACTTTTCGCACTTGTGTTGGTGCAGGAAACCACTTTTGCACTTGTGTTATTGTGGAGAAAACACTTTTCGCACTTGTGTTAGTGTTGAAAAACCACTTTTCGCACTTGTGTTAGTGTTGAAAAACCACTTTTCGCACTTGTGTTGGTGCAGGAAACCACTTTTGCACTTGTATTAGTGTGGAAAAACCACTTTTCGCACTTGTGTTAGTGTTGAAAAACCACTTTTCACACTTGTGTTAGTGTTGAAAAACCACTTTTCGCAGTTGTGTTGGTGCAGGAAAACCACTTTTGCACTTGTATTAGTGTGGAAAAAACTTTTTTTGCACTTGTGATAGTGTTGAAAAACCACTTTTCGCACTTGTGTTAGTGTTGAAAAACCACTTTTCGCACTTGTGTTGGTGCAGGAAACCACTTTTGCACTTGTATTAGTGTGGAAAAACCACTTTTCGCACTTGTGTTAGTGTTGAAAAACCACTTTTCGCACTTGTATTAGTGTGGAAAAAACACTTTTTGCACTTGTGATAGTGTTGAAAAACCACTTTTCGCACTTGTGTTAGTGTTGAAAAACCACTTTTCGCACTTGTGTTGGTGCAGGAAACCACTTTTGCACTTGTGTTAGTGTGGAGAAAACACTTTTCGCACTTGTGTTAGTGTTGAAAAACCACTTTTCGCACTTGTGTTAGTGTTGAAAAACCACTTTTCGCACTTGTGTTGGTGCAGGAAACCACTTTTGCACTTGTATTAGTGTGGAAAAACCACTTTTCGCACTTGTGTTAGTGTTGAAAAACCACTTTTTACACTTGTGTTAGTGTTGAAAAACCACTTTTCGTACTTGTGTTGGTGCAGGAAACCACTTTTGCACTTGTATTAGTGTGGAAAAAACACTTTTTGCACTTGTGATAGTGTTGAAAAACCACTTTTCGCACTTGTGTTAGTGTTGAAAAACCACTTTTCGCACTTGTGTTGGTGCAGGAAACCACTTTTGCACTTGTATTAGTGTGGAAAAACCACTTTTCGCACTTGTGTTAGTGTTGAAAAACCACTTTTCGCACTTGTATTAGTGTGGAAAAAACACTTTTTGCACTTGTGATAGTGTTGAAAAACCACTTTTCGCACTTGTGTTAGTGTTGAAAAACCACTTTTCGCACTTGTGTTGGTGCAGGAAACCACTTTTGCACTTGTATTAGTGTGGAAAAACCACTTTTTGCACTTGTGTTAGTGTTGAAAAACAACTTTTCGCACTTGTGTTGGTGCAGGAAACCACTTTTGCACTTGTATTAGTGTGGAAAAACCACTTTTCGCACTTGTGTTATTGTTGAAAAACCAATTTTCGCACTTGTGTTAGTGTTGAAAAACCACTTTTCGCACTTGTGTTGGTGCAGGAAACCACTTTTGTACTTGTATTAGTGTGGCAAACCACTTTTCGCACTTGTGTTAGTGTTGAAAAACCACTTTTCGCACTTGTGTTAGTGTTGAAAAACCACTTTTCGCACTTGTGTTTGTGCAGGAAACCACTTTTGCACTTGTATTAGTGTGGAAATACCACTTTTCGCACTTGTGTTAGTGTTGAAAAACCACTTTTCGCACTTGTGTCAGTGTTGAAAAACCACTTTTCGCACTTGTATTAGTGTTGAGAAACCACTTTTCGCACTTATGTTAGTGTTGAAAAACCACTTTTCGCACTTGTGTTGGTGCAGGAAACCACTTTTGCACTTGTATTAGTGTGGAAAAACCACTTTTCGCACTTGTGTTAGTGTTGAAAAACCACTTTTCACACTTGTGTTAGTGTTGAAAAACCACTTTTCGCACTTGTGTTGGTGCAGGAAACCACTTTTGCACTTGTTTTAGTGTGGAAAAAACACTTTTTGCACTTGTGATAGTGTTGAAAAACCACTTTTCGCACTTGTGTTAGTGTTGAAAAACCACTTTTCGCACTTGTATTAGTGTGGAAAAAACACTTTTTGCACTTGTGATAGTGTTGAAAAACCACTTTTCGCACATGTGTTAGTGTTGAAAAACCACTTTTCGCACTTGTGTTGGTGCAGGAAACCACTTTTGCACTTGTATTAGTGTGGAAAAACCACTTTTCGCACTTGTGTTAGTGTTGAAAAACCACTTTTCGCACTTGTGTTGGTGCAGGAAACCACTTTTGCACTTGTATTAGTGTGGAAAAACCACTTTTCGCACTTGTGTTAGTGTTGAAAAACCACTTTTCGCACTTGTGTTAGTGTTGAAAAACCACTTTTCGCACTTGTGTTGGTGCCGGAAACCACTTTTGCACTTGTATTAGTGTGGAAAAAATACTTTTTGCACTTGTGATAGTGTTGAAAAACCACTTTTCGCACTTGTGTTAGTGTTGAAAAACCACTTTTCGCACTTGTGTTGGTGCAGGAAACCACTTTTGCACTTGTATTAGTGTGGAAAAACCACTTTTCGCACTTGTGTTAGTGTTGAAAAACCACTTTTCGCACTTGTATTAGTGTGGAAAAAACACTTTTTGCACTTGTGATAGTGTTGAAAAACCACTTTTCGCACTTGTGTTAGTGTTGAAAAACCACTTTTCGCACTTGTGTTGGTGCAGGAAACCACTTTTGCACTTGTATTAGTGTGGAAAAACCACTTTTCGCACTTGTGTTAGTGTTGAAAAACAACATTTCGCACTTGTGTTGGTGCAGGAAACCACTTTTGCACTTGTATTAGTGTGGAAAAACCACTTTTCGCACTTGTGTTAGTGTTAAAAAACCACTTTTCGCACTTGTGTTAGTGTTGAAAAACCACTTTTCGCACTTGTGTTGGTGCAGGAAACCACTTTTGCACTTGTATTAGTGTGGAAAAACCACTTTTCGCACTTGTGTTAGTGTTGAAAAACCACTTTTCGCACTTGTATTAGTGTGGAAAAACCACTTTTTGCACTTGTGATAGTGTTGAAAAACCACTTTTCGCACTTGTGTTAGTGTTGAAAAACCACTTTTCGCACTTGTGTTAGTGTTGAAAAACCCCTTTTCGCACTTGTGTTGTTGCAGGAAACCACTTTTGCACTTGTATTAGTGTGGAGAAAACACTTTTCGCACTTGTATTAGTGTTGAAAAACCACTTTTCGCACTTGTGTTAGTGTTGAAAAAACACTTTTCGCACTTGTGTTGGTGCAGGAAACCACTTTTGCACTTGTATTAGTGTGGAAAAACCACTTTTCGCACTTGTGTTAGTGTTGAAAAACCACTTTTCGCACTTGTGTTAGTGTTGAAAAACCACTTTTCGCACTTGTGTTGGTGCAGGAAACCACTTTTGCACTTGTATTAGTGTGGAAAAAACACTTTTTGCACTTGTGATAGTGTTGAAAAACTACTTTTCGCACTTGTGTTAGTGTTGTAAAACCACTTTTCGCACATGTGTTGGTGCAGGAAACCACTTTTGCACTTGTATTAGTGTGGAAAAACCACTTTTCGCACTTGTGTTAGTGTTGAAAAATCACTTTTCGCACTTGTATTAGTGTGGAAAAAACACTTTTTGCACTTGTGATAGTGTTGAAAAACAACTTTTCGCACTTGTGTTAGTGTTGAAAAACCACTTTTCGCACTTGTGTTGGTGCAGGAAACCACTTTTGCACTTGTATTAGTGTGGAAAAACCACTTTTCGCACTTGTGTTAGTGTTGAAAAACCACTTTTCGCACTTGTGTTGGTGCAGGAAACCACTTTTGCACTTGTATTAGTGTGGAAAAACCACTTTTCGCACTTGTGTTAGTGTTGAAAAACCACTTTTCGCACTTGTGTTAGTGTTGAAAAACCACTTTTCGCACTTGTGTTGGTGCAGGAAACCACTTTTGCACTTGTATTAGTGTGGCAAACCACTTTTTGCACTTGTGTTAGTGTTGAAAAACCACTTTTCGCACTTGTGTTAGTGTTGAAAAACCACTTTTCGCACTTGTGTTGGTGCAGGAAACCACTTTTGCACTTGTATTAGTGTGGAAAAACCACTTTTCGCACTTGTGTTAGTGTTGAAAAACCACTTTTCGCACTTGTGTTAGTGTTGAAAAACCACTTTTCGCACTTGTATTGGTGCAGGAAACCACTTTTGCACTTGTATTAGTGTGGAAAAAACACTTTTTGCACTTGTGATAGTGTTGAAAAAGCACTTTCCGCACTTGTGTTAGTGTTGAAAAACCACTTTTCGCACTTGTGTTGGTGCAGGAAACCACTTTTGCACTTGTATTAGTGTGGAAAAACCACTTTTCGCACTTGTGTTAGTGTTGAAAAACCACTTTTCGCACTTGTGTTAGTGTTGAAAAACCACTTTTCGCACTTGTGTTAGTGTTGAAAAATCACTTTTCGCACTTGTGTTGGAGTAGGAAACCACTTTTGCACTTGTATTAGTGTGGAAAAAACACTTTTCGTACTTGTGTTAGTGTTGAAAAACCACTTTTCGCACTTGTGTTAGTGTTGAAAAACCACTTTTCGCACTTGTGTTGGTGCAGGAAACCACTTTTGCACTTGTATTAGTGTGGAAAAAACACTTTTCGCACTTGCGTTAGTGTTGAAAAACCACTTTTTGCACTTGTGTTAGTGTTGAAAAACCACTTTTCGCACTTGTGTTGGTGCAGGAAACCACTTTTGCACTTGTATTAGTGTGGAAAAACCACTTTTCGCACTTGTGTTGGTGTTGAAAAACCACTTTTCGCACTTGTGTTAGTGTTGAAAAACCACTTTTCGCACTTGTGTTGGTGCAGGAAACCACTTTTGCACTTGTATTAGTGTGGAAAAAACACTTTTCGCACTTGTGTTAGTGTTGAAAAACAACTTTTTGCACTTGTGTTGGTGCAGGAAACCACTTTTGCACTTGTATTAGTGTGGAAAAAACACTTTTTACACTTGTGATAGTGTTGAAAAACCACTTTTCGCACTTGTGTTAGTGTTGAAAAACCACGTTTCGCACTTGTGTTGGTGCAGGAAACCACTTTTGCACTTGTATTAGTGTGGAAAAACCACTTTTTGCACTTGTTTTAGTGTTGAAAAACCACTTTTCGCACTTGTGTTAGTGTTGAAAAACCACTTTTCGCACTTGTGTTGGTGCAGGAAACCACTTTTGCACTTGTATTAGTGTGGAAAAAACACTTTTCGCACTTGTGTTAGTGTTGAAAAACCACTTTTTGCACTTGTGATAGTGTTGAAAAACCACTTTTCGCACTTGTGTTAGTGTTGAAAAACCACTTTTCGCACTTGTGTTGGTGCAGGAAACCACTTTTGCACTTGTATTAGTGTGGAAAAAACACTTTTCGCACTTGTGTTAGTGTTGAAAAACCACTTTTTACACTTGTGTTAGTGTTGAAAAACCCCTTTTCACACTTGTGTTGGTGCAGGAAACCACTTTTGCACTTGTATTAGTGTGGAAAAAACACTTTTCGCACTTGTGTTAGTGTTGAAAAACCACTTTTTGCACTTGTGTTAGTGTTGAAAAACCACTTTTCGCACTTGTGTTAGTGTTGAAAAACCACTTTTCGCACTTGTGTTGGTGCAGGAAACCACTTTTGCACTTGTATTAGTGTGGAAAAACCACTTTTCGCACTTGTGTTAGTGTTGAAAAACCACTTTTCGCACTTGTGTTAGTGTTGAAAAACCACTTTTCGCACTTGTATTGGTGCAGGAAACCAATTTTGCACTTGTATTAGTGTGGAAAAAACACTTTTTGCACTTGTGATAGTGTTGAAAAAGCACTTTCCGCACTTGTGTTAGTGTTGAAAAACCACTTTTCGCACTTGTGTTGGTGCAGGAAACCACTTTTGCACTTGTATTAGTGTGGAAAAACCACTTTTCGCACTTGTGTTAGTGTTGAAAAACCACTTTTCGCACTTGTGTTAGTGTTGAAAAACCACTTTTCGCACTTGTGTTAGTGTTGAAAAATCACTTTTCGCACTTGTGTTGGAGTAGGAAACCACTTTTGCACTTGTATTAGTGTGGAAAAAACACTTTTCGTACTTGTGTTAGTGTTGAAAAACCACTTTTCGCACTTGTGTTAGTGTTGAAAAACCACTTTTCGCACTTGTGTTGGTGCAGGAAACCACTTTTGCACTTGTATTAGTGTGGAAAAAACACTTTTCGCACTTGCGTTAGTGTTGAAAAACCACTTTTTGCACTTGTGTTAGTGTTGAAAAACCACTTTTCGCACTTGTGTTGGTGCAGGAAACCACTTTTGCACTTGTATTAGTGTGGAAAAACCACTTTTCGCACTTGTGTTGGTGTTGAAAAACCACTTTTCGCACTTGTGTTAGTGTTGAAAAACCACTTTTCGCACTTGTGTTGGTGCAGGAAACCACTTTTGCACTTGTATTAGTGTGGAAAAACCACTTTTCGCACTTGTTTTGGTGTTGAAAAACCACTTTTCGCACTTGTGTTAGTGTTGAAAAACCACTTTTCGCACTTGTGTTGGTGCAGGAAACCACTTTTGCACTTGTATTAGTGTGGAAAAAACACTTTTCGCACTTGTGTTAGTGTTGAAAAACAACTTTTTGCACTTGTGTTGGTGCAGGAAACCACTTTTGCACTTGTATTAGTGTGGAAAAAACACTTTTTACACTTGTGATAGTGTTGAAAAACCACTTTTCGCACTTGTGTTAGTGTTGAAAAACCACGTTTCGCACTTGTGTTGGTGCAGGAAACCACTTTTGCACTTGTATTAGTGTGGAAAAACCACTTTTTGCACTTGTTTTAGTGTTGAAAAACCACTTTTCGCACTTGTGTTAGTGTTGAAAAACCACTTTTCGCACTTGTGTTGGTGCAGGAAACCACTTTTGCACTTGTATTAGTGTGGAAAAAACACTTTTCGCACTTGTGTTAGTGTTGAAAAACCACTTTTTGCACTTGTGATAGTGTTGAAAAACCACTTTTCGCACTTGTGTTAGTGTTGAAAAACCACTTTTCGCACTTGTGTTGGTGCAGGAAACCACTTTTGCACTTGTATTAGTGTGGAAAAAACACTTTTCGCACTTGTGTTAGTGTTGAAAAACCACTTTTCGCACTTGTGTTGGTGCAGGAAACCACTTTTGCACTTGTATTAGTGTGGAAAAACCACTTTTCGCACTTGTGTTAGTGTTGAAAAACCACTTTTCGCACTTGTGTTAGTGTTGAAAAACCACTTTTCGCACTTGTATTGGTGCAGGAAACCACTTTTGCACTTGTATTAGTGTGGAAAAAACACTTTTTGCACTTGTGATAGTGTTGAAAAAGCACTTTCCGCACTTGTGTTAGTGTTGAAAAACCACTTTTCGCACTTGTGTTGGTGCAGGAAACCACTTTTGCACTTGTATTAGTGTGGAAAAACCACTTTTCGCACTTGTGTTAGTGTTGAAAAACCACTTTTCGCACTTGTGTTAGTGTTGAAAAACCACTTTTCGCACTTGTGTTAGTGTTGAAAAATCACTTTTCGCACTTGTGTTGGAGTAGGAAACCACTTTTGCACTTGTATTAGTGTGGAAAAAACACTTTTCGTACTTGTGTTAGTGTTGAAAAACCACTTTTCGCACTTGTGTTAGTGTTGAAAAACCACTTTTCGCACTTGTGTTGGTGCAGGAAACCACTTTTGCACTTGTATTAGTGTGGAAAAAACACTTTTCGCACTTGCGTTAGTGTTGAAAAACCACTTTTCGCACTTGTGTTGGTGCAGGAAACCACTTTTGCACTTGTATTAGTGTGGAAAAACCACTTTTCGCACTTGTGTTGGTGTTGAAAAACCACTTTTCGCACTTGTGTTAGTGTTGAAAAACCACTTTTCGCACTTGTGTTGGTGCAGGAAACCACTTTTGCACTTGTATTAGTGTGGAAAAAACACTTTTCGCACTTGTGTTAGTGTTGAAAAACAACTTTTTGCACTTGTGTTGGTGCAGGAAACCACTTTTGCACTTGTATTAGTGTGGAAAAAACACTTTTTACACTTGTGATAGTGTTGAAAAACCACTTTTCGCACTTGTGTTAGTGTTGAAAAACCACGTTTCGCACTTGTGTTGGTGCAGGAAACCACTTTTGCACTTGTATTAGTGTGGAAAAACCACTTTTTGCACTTGTTTTAGTGTTGAAAAACCACTTTTCGCACTTGTGTTAGTGTTGAAAAACCACTTTTCGCACTTGTGTTGGTGCAGGAAACCACTTTTGCACTTGTATTAGTGTGGAAAAAACACTTTTCGCACTTGTGTTAGTGTTGAAAAACCACTTTTTGCACTTGTGATAGTGTTGAAAAACCACTTTTCGCACTTGTGTTAGTGTTGAAAAACCACTTTTCGCACTTGTGTTGGTGCAGGAAACCACTTTTGCACTTGTATTAGTGTGGAAAAAACACTTTTCGCACTTGTGTTAGTGTTGAAAAACCACTTTTTACACTTGTGTTAGTGTTGAAAAACCCCTTTTCACACTTGTGTTGGTGCAGGAAACCACTTTTGCACTTGTATTAGTGTGGAAAAAACACTTTTCGCACTTGTGTTAGTGTTGAAAAACCACTTTTTGCACTTGTGTTAGTGTTGAAAAACCACTTTTCGCACTTGTGTTAGTGTTGAAAAACCACTTTTCGCACTTGTGTTGGTGCAGGAAACCACTTTTGCACTTGTATTAGTGTGGAAAAACCACTTTTCGCACTTGTGTTAGTGTTGAAAAACCACTTTTCGCACTTGTGTTAGTGTTGAAAAACCACTTTTCGCACTTGTATTGGTGCAGGAAACCACTTTTGCACTTGTATTAGTGTGGAAAAAACACTTTTTGCACTTGTGATAGTGTTGAAAAAGCACTTTCCGCACTTGTGTTAGTGTTGAAAAACCACTTTTCGCACTTGTGTTGGTGCAGGAAACCACTTTTGCACTTGTATTAGTGTGGAAAAACCACTTTTCGCACTTGTGTTAGTGTTGAAAAACCACTTTTCGCACTTGTGTTAGTGTTGAAAAACCACTTTTCGCACTTGTGTTAGTGTTGAAAAATCACTTTTCGCACTTGTGTTGGAGTAGGAAACCACTTTTGCACTTGTATTAGTGTGGAAAAAACACTTTTCGTACTTGTGTTAGTGTTGAAAAACCACTTTTCGCACTTGTGTTAGTGTTGAAAAACCACTTTTCGCACTTGTGTTAGTGTTGAAAAACCACTTTTCGCACTTGTATTGGTGCAGGAAACCACTTTTGCACTTGTATTAGTGTGGAAAAAACACTTTTTGCACTTGTGATAGTGTTGAAAAAGCACTTTCCGCACTTGTGTTAGTGTTGAAAAACCACTTTTCGCACTTGTGTTGGTGCAGGAAACCACTTTTGCACTTGTATTAGTGTGGAAAAACCACTTTTCGCACTTGTGTTAGTGTTGAAAAACCACTTTTCGCACTTGTGTTAGTGTTGAAAAACCACTTTTCGCACTTGTGTTAGTGTTGAAAAATCACTTTTCGCACTTGTGTTGGAGTAGGAAACCACTTTTGCACTTGTATTAGTGTGGAAAAAACACTTTTCGTACTTGTGTTAGTGTTGAAAAACCACTTTTCGCACTTGTGTTAGTGTTGAAAAACCACTTTTCGCACTTGTGTTGGTGCAGGAAACCACTTTTGCACTTGTATTAGTGTGGAAAAAACACTTTTCGCACTTGCGTTAGTGTTGAAAAACCACTTTTTGCACTTGTGTTAGTGTTGAAAAACCACTTTTCGCACTTGTGTTGGTGCAGGAAACCACTTTTGCACTTGTATTAGTGTGGAAAAACCACTTTTCGCACTTGTGTTGGTGTTGAAAAACCACTTTTCGCACTTGTGTTAGTGTTGAAAAACCACTTTTCGCACTTGTGTTGGTGCAGGAAACCACTTTTGCACTTGTATTAGTGTGGAAAAAACACTTTTCGCACTTGTGTTAGTGTTGAAAAACAACTTTTTGCACTTGTGTTGGTGCAGGAAACCACTTTTGCACTTGTATTAGTGTGGAAAAAACACTTTTTACACTTGTGATAGTGTTGAAAAACCACTTTTCGCACTTGTGTTAGTGTTGAAAAACCACGTTTCGCACTTGTGTTGGTGCAGGAAACCACTTTTGCACTTGTATTAGTGTGGAAAAACCACTTTTTGCACTTGTTTTAGTGTTGAAAAACCACTTTTCGCACTTGTGTTAGTGTTGAAAAACCACTTTTCGCACTTGTGTTGGTGCAGGAAACCACTTTTGCACTTGTATTAGTGTGGAAAAAACACTTTTCGCACTTGTGTTAGTGTTGAAAAACCACTTTTTGCACTTGTGATAGTGTTGAAAAACCACTTTTCGCACTTGTGTTAGTGTTGAAAAACCACTTTTCGCACTTGTGTTGGTGCAGGAAACCACTTTTGCACTTGTATTAGTGTGGAAAAAACACTTTTCGCACTTGTGTTAGTGTTGAAAAACCACTTTTTACACTTGTGTTAGTGTTGAAAAACCCCTTTTCACACTTGTGTTGGTGCAGGAAACCACTTTTGCACTTGTATTAGTGTGGAAAAAACACTTTTCGCACTTGTGTTAGTGTTGAAAAACCACTTTTTGCACTTGTGATAGTGTTGAAAAACCACTTTTCGCACTTGTGTTAGTGTTGAAAAACCACTTTTCGCACTTGTGTTGGTGCAGGAAACCAATTTTGCACTTGTATTAGTGTGGAAAAAACACTTTTCACACTTGTGTTAGTGTTGAAAAACCACTTTTTGCACTTGTGTTAGTGTTGAAAAACCACTTTTCGCACTTGCGTTGGTGCAGGAAACCACTTTTGCACTTGTATTAGTGTGGAAAAAACACTTTTTGCACTTGTGATAGTGTTGAAAAACCACTTTTCGCACTTGTGTTAGTGTTGAAAAACCACTTTTCGCACTTGTGTTGGTGCAGGAAACCAATTTTGCACTTGTATTAGTGTGGAAAAAACACTTTTCACACTTGTGTTAGTGTTGAAAAACCACTTTTTGCACTTGTGTTAGTGTTGAAAAACCACTTTTCGCACTTGTGTTGGTGCAGGAATCCACTTTTGCACTTGTATTAGTGTGGAAAAACCACTTTTCGCACTTGTGTTAGTGTTGAAAAACCACTTTTCGCACTTGTGTTGGTGCAGGAAACCACTTTTGCACTTGTATTAGTGTGGAAAAACCACTTTTCGCACTTGTGTTAGTGTTGAAAAACCACTTTTTGCACTTGTGTTAGTGTTGAAAAACCACTTTTCGCACTTGTGTTAGTGTTGAAAAACCACTTTTCGCACTTGTGTTGGTGCAGGAAACCACTTTTGCACTTGTATTAGTGTGGAAAAACCACTTTTCGCACTTGTGTTAGTGTTGAAAAACCACTTTTTGCACTTGTGTTAGTGTTGAAAAACCACTTTTCGCACTTGTGTTAGTGTTGAAAAACCACTTTTCGCACTTGTGTTGGTGCAGGAAACCACTTTTGCACTTGTATTAGTGTGGAAAAACCACTTTTCGCACTTGTGTTAGTGTTGAAAAACCACTTTTCGCACTTGTGTTAGTGTTGAAAAACCACTTTTCGCACTTGTATTGGTGCAGGAAACCACTTTTGCACTTGTATTAGTGTGGAAAAAACACTTTTTGCACTTGTGATAGTGTTGAAAAAGCACTTTCCGCACTTGTGTTAGTGTTGAAAAACCACTTTTCGCACTTGTGTTGGTGCAGGAAACCACTTTTGCACTTGTATTAGTGTGGAAAAACCACTTTTCGCACTTGTGTTAGTGTTGAAAAACCACTTTTCGCACTTGTGTTAGTGTTGAAAAACCACTTTTCGCACTTGTGTTAGTGTTGAAAAATCACTTTTCGCACTTGTGTTGGAGTAGGAAACCACTTTTGCACTTGTATTAGTGTGGAAAAAACACTTTTCGTACTTGTGTTAGTGTTGAAAAACCACTTTTCGCACTTGTGTTAGTGTTGAAAAACCACTTTTCGCACTTGTGTTGGTGCAGGAAACCACTTTTGCACTTGTATTAGTGTGGAAAAAACACTTTTCGCACTTGCGTTAGTGTTGAAAAACCACTTTTTGCACTTGTGTTAGTGTTGAAAAACCACTTTTCGCACTTGTGTTGGTGCAGGAAACCACTTTTGCACTTGTATTAGTGTGGAAAAACCACTTTTCGCACTTGTGTTAGTGTTGAAAAACAACTTTTTGCACTTGTGTTGGTGCAGGAAACCACTTTTGCACTTGTATTAGTGTGGAAAAAACACTTTTTACACTTGTGATAGTGTTGAAAAACCACTTTTCGCACTTGTGTTAGTGTTGAAAAACCACGTTTCGCACTTGTGTTGGTGCAGGAAACCACTTTTGCACTTGTATTAGTGTGGAAAAACCACTTTTTGCACTTGTTTTAGTGTTGAAAAACCACTTTTCGCACTTGTGTTAGTGTTGAAAAACCACTTTTCGCACTTGTGTTGGTGCAGGAAACCACTTTTGCACTTGTATTAGTGTGGAAAAAACACTTTTCGCACTTGTGTTAGTGTTGAAAAACCACTTTTTGCACTTGTGATAGTGTTGAAAAACCACTTTTCGCACTTGTGTTAGTGTTGAAAAACCACTTTTCGCACTTGTGTTGGTGCAGGAAACCACTTTTGCACTTGTATTAGTGTGGAAAAAACACTTTTCGCACTTGTGTTAGTGTTGAAAAACCACTTTTTACACTTGTGTTAGTGTTGAAAAACCCCTTTTCACACTTGTGTTGGTGCAGGAAACCACTTTTGCACTTGTATTAGTGTGGAAAAAACACTTTTCGCACTTGTGTTAGTGTTGAAAAACCACTTTTTGCACTTGTGATAGTGTTGAAAAACCACTTTTCGCACTTGTGTTAGTGTTGAAAAACCACTTTTCGCACTTGTGTTGGTGCAGGAAACCAATTTTGCACTTGTATTAGTGTGGAAAAAACACTTTTCACACTTGTGTTAGTGTTGAAAAACCACTTTTTGCACTTGTGTTAGTGTTGAAAAACCACTTTTCGCACTTGCGTTGGTGCAGGAAACCACTTTTGCACTTGTATTAGTGTGGAAAAAACACTTTTTGCACTTGTGATAGTGTTGAAAAACCACTTTTCGCACTTGTGTTAGTGTTGAAAAACCACTTTTCGCACTTGTGTTGGTGCAGGAAACCAATTTTGCACTTGTATTAGTGTGGAAAAAACACTTTTCACACTTGTGTTAGTGTTGAAAAACCACTTTTTGCACTTGTGTTAGTGTTGAAAAACCACTTTTCGCACTTGTGTTGGTGCAGGAATCCACTTTTGCACTTGTATTAGTGTGGAAAAACCACTTTTCGCACTTGTGTTAGTGTTGAAAAACCACTTTTCGCACTTGTGTTGGTGCAGGAAACCACTTTTGCACTTGTATTAGTGTTGAAAAACCACTTTTCGCACTTGTGTTAGTGTTGAAAAACCCCTTTTCGCACTTGTGTTGGTGCAGGAAACCACTTTTGCACTTGTATTAGTGTGGAGAAAACACTTTTCGCACTTGTGTTAGTGTTGAAAAACCACATTTCGCACTTGTGTTAGTGTTGAAAAACCACTTTTCGCACTTGTGTTGGTGCAGGAAACCACTTTTGCACTTGTATTAGTGTGGAAAAACCACTTTTCACACTTGTGTTAGTGTTGAAAAACCACTTTTCGCACTTGTGTTAGTGTTGAAAAACCACTTTTCGCTCTTGTGTTGGTGCAGGAAACCACTTTTGCACTTGTATTAGTGTGGAAAAAACACTTTTTGCACTTGTGATAGTGTTGAAAAACCACTTTTCGCACTTGTGTTAGTGTTGAAAAACCACTTTTCGCACTTGTGTTGGTGCAGGAAACCACTTTTGCACTTGTATTAGTGTGGAAAAACCACTTTTCGCACTTGTGTTAGTGTTGAAAAACCACTTTTCGCACTTGTATTAGCGTGGAAAAAACACTTTTTGCACTTGTGATAGTGTTGAAAAACCACTTTTCGCACTTGTGATAGTGTTGAAAAACCACTTTTCGCACTTGTGTTGGTGCAGGAAACCACTTTTTGCACTTGTGTTAGTGTTGAAAAACCACTTTTCGCACTTGTGTTGGTGCAGGAAACCACTTTTGCACTTGTATTAGTGTGGAAAAACCACTTTTCGCACTTGTGTTGGTGCAGGAAACCACTTTTGCACTTGTAATAGTGTGGAAAAAACACTTTTTGCACTTGTGATAGTGTTGAAAAACCACTTTTCGCACTTGTGTTAGTGTTGAAAAACCACTTTTCGCACTTGTGTTAGTGTTGAAAAACCACTTTTCGCACTTGTGTTGGTGCAGGAAACCACTTTTGCACTTGTATTAGTGTGGAAAAAACACTTTTCGCACTTGTGTTGGTGCAGGAAACCACTTTTGCACTTGTATTAGTGTGGAAAAAACACTTTTCGCACTTGTGTTAGTGTTGAAAAACCACTTTTCGCACTTGTGTTCGTGTTGAAAAACCACTTTTCGCACTTGTGTTGGTGCAGGAAACCACTTTTGCACTTGTATTAGTGTGGAAAAACCACTTTTCGCACTTGTGTTGGTGCAGGAAACCACTTTTGCACTTGTATTAGTGTGGAAAAAACACTTTTTGCACTTGTGATAGTGTTGAAAAACCACTTTTCGCACTTGCGTTAGTGTTGAAAAACCACTTTTCGCACTTGTGTTGGTGCAGGAAACCACTTTTGCACTTGTATTAGTGTGGAAAAAACACTTTTAGCACTTGTGTTAGTGTTGAAAAACCACTTTTCGCACTTGTGTTAGTGTTGAAAAACCCCTTTTCGCACTTGTGTTGGTGCAGGAAACCACTTTTGCACTTGTATTATTGTGGAGAAAACACTTTTCGCACTTGTGTTAGTGTTGAAAAACCACTTTTTGCACTTGTGATAGTGTTGAAAAACCACTTTTCGCACTTGTGTTAGTGTTGAAAAACCACTTTTCGCACTTGTGTTGGTGCAGGAAACCACTTTTGCACTTGTATTAGTGTGGAAAAACCACTTTTCGCACTTGTGTTAGTGTTGAAAAACCACTTTTCACACTTGTGTTAGTGTTGAAAAACCACTTTTCGCTCTTGTGTTGGTGCAGGAAACCACTTTTGCACTTGTATTAGTGTGGAAAAAACACTTTTTGCACTTGTGATAGTGTTGAAAAACCACTTTTCGCACTTGTGTTAGTGTTGAAAAACCACTTTTCGCACTTGTGTTGGTGCAGGAAACCACTTTTGCACTTGTATTAGTGTGGAAAAACCACTTTTCGCACTTGTGTTAGTGTTGAAAAACCACTTTTCGCACTTGTATTAGTGTGGAAAAAACACTTTTTGCACTTGTGATAGTGTTGAAAAACCACTTTTCGCACTTGTGTTAGTGTTGAAAAACCACTTTTCGCACTTGTGTTGGTGCAGGAAACCACTTTTTGCACTTGTGTTAGTGTTGAAAAACCACTTTTCGCACTTGTGTTGGTGCAGGAAACCACTTTTGCACTTGTATTAGTGTGGAAAAACCACTTTTCGCACTTGTGTTGGTGCAGGAAACCACTTTTGCACTTGTAATAGTGTGGAAAAAACACTTTTTGCACTTGTGATAGTGTTGAAAAACCACTTTTCGCACTTGTGTTAGTGTTGAAAAACCACTTTTCGCACTTGTGTTAGTGTTGAAAAACCACTTTTCGCACTTGTGTTGGTGCAGGAAACCACTTTTGCACTTGTATTAGTGTGGAAAAAACACTTTTCGCACTTGTGTTGGTGCAGGAAACCACTTTTGCACTTGTATTAGTGTGGAAAAAACACTTTTCGCACTTGTGTTAGTGTTGAAAAACCACTTTTCGCACTTGTGTTCGTGTTGAAAAACCACTTTTCGCACTTGTGTTGGTGCAGGAAACCACTTTTGCACTTGTATTAGTGTGGAAAAACCACTTTTCGCACTTGTGTTGGTGCAGGAAACCACTTTTGCACTTGTATTAGTGTGGAAAAAACACTTTTTGCACTTGTGATAGTGTTGAAAAACCACTTTTCGCACTTGCGTTAGTGTTGAAAAACCACTTTTCGCACTTGTGTTGGTGCAGGAAACCACTTTTGCACTTGTATTAGTGTGGAAAAAACACTTTTAGCACTTGTGTTAGTGTTGAAAAACCACTTTTCGCACTTGTGTTAGTGTTGAAAAACCCCTTTTCGCACTTGTGTTGGTGCAGGAAACCACTTTTGCACTTGTATTATTGTGGAGAAAACACTTTTCGCACTTGTGTTAGTGTTGAAAAACCACTTTTTGCACTTGTGATAGTGTTGAAAAACCACTTTTCGCACTTGTGTTAGTGTTGAAAAACCACTTTTCGCACTTGTGTTGGTGCAGGAAACCACTTTTGCACTTGTATTAGTGTTGAAAAACCACGTTTCGCACTTGTGTTGGTGCAGGAAACCACTTTTGCACTTGTATTAGTGTGGAAAAACCACTTTTTGCACTTGTGATAGTGTTGAAAAACCACTTTTCGCACTTGTGTTAGTGTTGAAAAACCACTTTTCGCACTTGTGTTAGTGTTGAAAAACCCCTTTTCGCACTTGTGTTGTTGCAGGAAACCACTTTTGCACTTGTATTAGTGTGGAGAAAACACTTTTCGCACTTGTATTAGTGTTGAAAAACCACTTTTCGCACTTGTGTTAGTGTTGAAAAAACACTTTTCGCACTTGTGTTGGTGCAGGAAACCACTTTTGCACTTGTATTAGTGTGGAAAAACCACTTTTCGCACTTGTGTTAGTGTTGAAAAACCACTTTTCGCACTTGTGTTAGTGTTGAAAAACCACTTTTCGCACTTGTGTTGGTGCAGGAAACCACTTTTGCACTTGTATTAGTGTGGAAAAAACACTTTTTGCACTTGTGATAGTGTTGAAAAACTACTTTTCGCACTTGTGTTAGTGTTGTAAAACCACTTTTCGCACATGTGTTGGTGCAGGAAACCACTTTTGCACTTGTATTAGTGTGGAAAAACCACTTTTCGCACTTGTGTTAGTGTTGAAAAATCACTTTTCGCACTTGTATTAGTGTGGAAAAAACACTTTTTGCACTTGTGATAGTGTTGAAAAACAACTTTTCGCACTTGTGTTAGTGTTGAAAAACCACTTTTCGCACTTGTGTTGGTGCAGGAAACCACTTTTGCACTTGTATTAGTGTGGAAAAACCACTTTTCGCACTTGTGTTAGTGTTGAAAAACCACTTTTCGCACTTGTGTTGGTGCAGGAAACCACTTTTGCACTTGTATTAGTGTGGAAAAACCACTTTTCGCACTTGTGTTAGTGTTGAAAAACCACTTTTCGCACTTGTGTTAGTGTTGAAAAACCACTTTTCGCACTTGTGTTGGTGCAGGAAACCACTTTTGCACTTGTATTAGTGTGGCAAACCACTTTTTGCACTTGTGTTAGTGTTGAAAAACCACTTTTCGCACTTGTGTTAGTGTTGAAAAACCACTTTTCGCACTTGTGTTGGTGCAGGTAACCACTTTTGCACTTGTATTAGTGTGGAAAAACCACTTTTCGCACTTGTGTTAGTGTTGAAAAACCACTTTTCGCACTTGTGTTAGTGTTGAAAAACCACTTTTCGCACTTGTATTGGTGCAGGAAACCACTTTTGCACTTGTATTAGTGTGGAAAAAACACTTTTTGCACTTGTGATAGTGTTGAAAAAGCACTTTCCGCACTTGTGTTAGTGTTGAAAAACCACTTTTCGCACTTGTGTTGGTGCAGGAAACCACTTTTGCACTTGTATTAGTGTGGAAAAACCACTTTTCGCACTTGTGTTAGTGTTGAAAAACCACTTTTCGCACTTGTGTTAGTGTTGAAAAACCACTTTTCGCACTTGTGTTAGTGTTGAAAAATCACTTTTCGCACTTGTGTTGGAGTAGGAAACCACTTTTGCACTTGTATTAGTGTGGAAAAAACACTTTTCGTACTTGTGTTAGTGTTGAAAAACCACTTTTCGCACTTGTGTTAGTGTTGAAAAACCACTTTTCGCACTTGTGTTGGTGCAGGAAACCACTTTTGCACTTGTATTAGTGTGGAAAAACCACTTTTCGCACTTGTGTTGGTGTTGAAAAACCATTTTTCGCACTTGTGTTAGTGTTGAAAAACCACTTTTTGCACTTGTGTTAGTGTTGGAAAACCACTTTTCGCACTTGTGTTGGTGCAGGAAACCACTTTTGCACTTGTATTAGTGTGGAAAAAACACTTTTCGCACTTGTGTTAGTGTTGAAAAACAACTTTTTGCACTTGTGTTGGTGCAGGAAACCACTTTTGCACTTGTATTAGTGTGGAAAAAACACTTTTTACACTTGTGATAGTGTTGAAAAACCACTTTTCGCACTTGTGTTAGTGTTGAAAAACCACGTTTCGCACTTGTGTTGGTGCAGGAAACCACTTTTGCACTTGTATTAGTGTGGAAAAACCACTTTTTGCACTTGTTTTAGTGTTGAAAAACCACTTTTCGCACTTGTGTTAGTGTTGAAAAACCACTTTTCGCACTTGTGTTGGTGCAGGAAACCACTTTTGCACTTGTATTAGTGTGGAAAAAACACTTTTCGCACTTGTGTTAGTGTTGAAAAACCACTTTTTGCACTTGTGATAGTGTTGAAAAACCACTTTTCGCACTTGTGTTAGTGTTGAAAAACCACTTTTCGCACTTGTGTTGGTGCAGGAAACCACTTTTGCACTTGTATTAGTGTGGAAAAAACACTTTTCGCACTTGTGTTAGTGTTGAAAAACCACTTTTTACACTTGTGTTAGTGTTGAAAAACCCCTTTTCACACTTGTGTTGGTGCAGGAAACCACTTTTGCACTTGTATTAGTGTGGAAAAAACACTTTTCGCACTTGTGTTAGTGTTGAAAAACCACTTTTTGCACTTGTGATAGTGTTGAAAAACCACTTTTCGCACTTGTGTTAGTGTTGAAAAACCACTTTTCGCACTTGTGTTGGTGCAGGAAACCAATTTTGCACTTGTATTAGTGTGGAAAAAACACTTTTCACACTTGTGTTAGTGTTGAAAAACCACTTTTTGCACTTGTGTTAGTGTTGAAAAACCACTTTTCGCACTTGCGTTGGTGCAGGAAACCACTTTTGCACTTGTATTAGTGTGGAAAAAACACTTTTCACACTTGTGTTAGTGTTGAAAAACCACTTTTTGCACTTGTGTTAGTGTTGAAAAACCACTTTTCGCACTTGTGTTGGTGCAGGAATCCACTTTTGCACTTGTATTAGTGTGGAAAAACCACTTTTCGCACTTGTGTTAGTGTTGAAAAACCACTTTTCGCACTTGTGTTGGTGCAGGAAACCACTTTTGCACTTGTATTAGTGTTGAAAAACCACTTTTCGCACTTGTGTTAGTGTTGAAAAACCCCTTTTCGCACTTGTGTTGGTGCAGGAAACCACTTTTGCACTTGTATTAGTGTGGAGAAAACACTTTTCGCACTTGTGTTAGTGTTGAAAAACCACATTTCGCACTTGTGTTAGTGTTGAAAAACCACTTTTCGCACTTGTGTTGGTGCAGGAAACCACTTTTGCACTTGTATTAGTGTGGAAAAACCACTTTTCACACTTGTGTTAGTGTTGAAAAACCACTTTTCGCACTTGTGTTAGTGTTGAAAAACCACTTTTCGCTCTTGTGTTGGTGCAGGAAACCACTTTTGCACTTGTATTAGTGTGGAAAAAAACACTTTTTGCACTTGTGATAGTGTTGAAAAACCACTTTTCGCACTTGTGTTAGTGTTGAAAAACCACTTTTCGCACTTGTGTTGGTGCAGGAAACCACTTTTGCACTTGTATTAGTGTGGAAAAACCACTTTTCGCACTTGTGTTAGTGTTGAAAAACCACTTTTCGCACTTGTGTTAGTGTTGAAAAACCACTTTTCGCTCTTGTGTTGGTGCAGGAAACCACTTTTGCACTTGTATTAGTGTGGAAAAAACACTTTTTGCACTTGTGATAGTGTTGAAAAACCACTTTTCGCACTTGTGTTAGTGTTGAAAAACCACTTTTCGCACTTGTGTTGGTGCAGGAAACCACTTTTGCACTTGTATTAGTGTGGAAAAACCACTTTTCGCACTTGTGTTAGTGTTGAAAAACCACTTTTCGCACTTGTATTAGCGTGG
>NW_027619332.1:0-45650 GCF_964187855.1 Myxine glutinosa
GTGTTGAAAAACCACTTTTCGCACTTGTGTTAGTGTTGAAAAACCACTTTTCGCACTTGTGTTGGTGCAGGAAACCACTTTTGCACTTGTATTAGTGTGGTAAAAACACTTTTTGCACTTGTGATAGTGTTGAAAAACCACTTTTCGCACTTGTGTTCGTGTTGAAAAACCACTTTTCTCACTTGTGTTAGTGTTGAAAAACCACTTTTCGCACTTGTGTTGGTGCAGGAAACCACTTTTGCACTTGTATTAGTGTGGTAAAAACACTTTTTGCACTTGTGATAGTGTTGAAAAACCACTTTTCGCACTTGTGTTCGTGTTGAAAAACCACTTTTCGCACTTGTGTTGGTGCAGGAAACCACTTTTGCACTTGTATTAGTGTGGGAAAACCACTTTTCGCACTTGTGTTAGTGTTGAAAAACCACTTTTCGCACTTGTGTTAGTGTTGAAAAACCACTTTTCGCACTTGTGTTGGTGCAGGAAACCACTTTTGCACTTGTATTAGTGTGCAAAAACACTTTTCGCACTTGTGTTAGTGTTGAAAAACCACTTTTCGCACTTGTGTTAGTGTTGAAAAACCACTTTTCGCACTTGTGTTGGTGCAGGAAACCACTTTTGCACTTGTATTAGTGTGGAAAAAACACTTTTTGCACTTGTGATAGTGTTGAAAAACCACTTTTCGCACTTGTGTTAGTGTTGAAAAACCACTTTTCGCACTTGTGTTGGTGCAGGAAACCACTTTTGCACTTGTATTAGTGTGGTAAAAACACTTTTTGCACTTGTGATAGTGTTGAAAAACCACTTTTTGCACTTGTGTTAGTGTTGAAAAACCACTTTTCGCACTTGTGTTAGTGTTGAAAAACCACTTTTCGCACTTGTGTTGGTGCAGGAAACCACTTTTGCACTTGTATTAGTGTGGAAAAAACACTTTTTGCACTTGTGATAGTGTTGAAAAACCACTTTTCGCACTTGTGTTAGTGTTGAAAAACCACTTTTCGCACTTGTGTTAGTGTTGAAAAACCACTTTTCGCACTTGTGTTGGTGCAGGAAACAACTTTTGCACTTGTATTAGTGTGGAAAAACCACTTTTCGCACTTGTGTTAGTGTTGAAAAACCACTTTTCGCACTTGTGTTAGTGTTGAAAAACCACTTTTCGCACTTGTGTTAGTGTTGAAAAACCACTTTTCGCACTTGTGTTGGTGCAGGAAACCACTTTTGCACTTGTATTAGTGTGCAAAAACACTTTTCGCACTTGTGTTAGTGTTGAAAAACCACTTTTCGCACTTGTGTTGGTGCAGGAAACCACTTTTGCACTTGTATTAGTGTGCAAAAACACTTTTCGCACTTGTGTTAGTGTTGAAAAACCACTTTTCGCACTTGTGTTAGTGTTGAAAAACCACTTTTCGCACTTGTGTTGGTGCAGGAAACCACTTTTGCACTTGTATTAGTGTGGTAAAAACACTTTTTGCACTTGTGATAGTGTTGAAAAACCACTTTTTGCACTTGTGTTAGTGTTGAAAAACCACTTTTCGCACTTGTGTTAGTGTTGAAAAACCACTTTTCGCACTTGTGTTGGTGCAGGAAACCACTTTTGCACTTGTGTTAGTGTTGAAAAACCACTTTTCGCACTTGTGTTGGTGCAGGAAACCACTTTTGCACTTGTATTAGTGTGGAAAAAACCACTTTTCGCACTTGTGTTAGTGTTGAAAAACCACTTTTCGTACTTGTGTTAGTGTTGAAAAACCACTTTTCGCACTTGTGTTGGTGCAGGAAACCACTTTTGCACTTGTATTAGTGTGGAAAAAACACTTTTCGCACTTGTGTTAGTGTTGAAAAACCACTTTTCGCACTTGTGTTGGTGCAGGAAACCACTTTGCACTTGTATTAGTGTGGAAAAAACACTTTTTGCACTTGTGATAGTGTTGAAAAACCACTTTTCGCACTTGTGTTAGTGTTGAAAAACCACTTTTCGCACTTGTGTTAGTGTTGAAAAACCACTTTTCGCACTTGTGTTGGTGCAGGAAACCACTTTTGCACTTGTATTAGTGTGGTAAAAACACTTTTTGCACTTGTGATAGTGTTGAAAAATCACTTTTCGCACTTGTGTTAGTGTTGAAAAACCACTTTTCGCACTTGTGTTGGTGCAGGAAACAACTTTTGCACTTGTATTAGTGTGGAAAAACCACTTTTCGCACTTGTGTTAGTGTTGAAAAACCACTTTTCGCACTTGTGTTAGTGTTGAAAAACCACTTTTCGCACTTGTGTTGGTGCAGGAAACCACTTTTGCACTTGCATTAGTGTGGAAAAAACACTTTTTGCACTTGTGATAGTGTTGAAAAACCACTTTTCGCACTTGTGTTAGTGTTGAAAAACCACTTTTCGCACTTGTGTTAGTGTTGAAAAACCACTTTTCGCACTTGTGTTGGTGCAGGAAACCACTTTTTCACTTGTAGTAGTGTGGAAAAAACACTTTTTGCACTTGTGATAGTGTTGAAAAACCACTTTTCGCACTTGTGTTAGTGTTGAAAAACCACTTTTCGCACTTGTGTTGGTGCAGGAAACCACTTTTGCACTTGTAGTAGTGTGGAAAAAACACTTTTTGCACTTGTGATAGTGTTGAAAAACCACTTTTCGCACTTCTGTTAGTGTTGAAAAACCACTTTTCACACTTGTGTTTGTGTTGAAAAACCACTTTTCGCACTTGTGTTAGTGTTGAAAAACCACTTTTCGCACTTGTGTTGGTGCAGGAAACCACTTTTTCACTTGTAGTAGTGTGGAAAAAACACTTTTTGCACTTGTGATAGTGTTGAAAAACCACTTTTCGCACTTGTGTTAGTGTTGAAAAACCACTTTTCGCACTTGTGTTGGTGCAGGAAACCACTTTTGCACTTGTAGTAGTGTGGAAAAAACACTTTTTGCACTTGTGATAGTGTTGAAAAACCACTTTTCGCACTTCTGTTAGTGTTGAAAAACCACTTTTCGCACTTGTGTTTGTGTTGAAAAACCACTTTTCGCACTTTTGTTGGTGCAGGAAACCACTTTTGCACTTGTATTAGTGTGGAAAAAACACTTTTTGCACTTGTGATAGTGTTGAAAAACCACTTTTCGCACTTGTGTTAGTGTTGAAAAACCACTTTTCGCACTGTGTTGGTGCAGGAAACTACTTTTGCACTTGTATTAGTGTGGAAAAACACTTTTCGCACTTGTGTTAGTGTTGAAAAACCACTTTTCGCACTTGTGTTGGTGCAGGAAACCACTTTTGCACTTGTATTAGTGTGGAAAAAACACTTTTTGCACTTGTGATAGTGTTGAAAAACCACTTTTCGCACTTGTGTTAGTGTTGAAAAACCACTTTTCGCACTTGTGTTAGTGTTGAAAAACCACTTTTCGCACTTGTGTTGGTGCAGGAAACCACTTTTGCACTTGTATTAGTGTGGTAAAAACACTTTTTGCACTTGTGATAGTGTTGAAAAATCACTTTTCGCACTTGTGTTAGTGTTGAAAAACCACATTTCGCACTCGTGTTGGTGCAGGAAACAACTTTTGCACTTGTATTAGTGTGGAAAAACCACTTTTCGCACTTGTGTTAGTGTTGAAAAACCACTTTTCGCACTTGTGTTAGTGTTGAAAAACCACTTATCGCACTTGTGTTGGTGCAGGAAACCACTTTTGCACTTGTATTAGTGTGGAAAAAACACTTTTTGCACTTGTGATAGTGTTGAAAAACCACTTTTCGCACTTGTGTTAGTGTTGAAAAACCACTTTTCGCACTTGTGTTAGTGTTGAAAAACCACTTTTTGCACTTGTGTTGGTGCAGGAAACCACTTTTGCACTTGTAGTAGTGTGGAAAAAACACTTTTTGCACTTGTGATAGTGTTGAAAAACCACTTTTCGCACTTGTGTTAGTGTTGAAAAACCACTTTTCGCACTTGTGTTGGTGCAGGAAACCACTTTTGCACTTGTATTAGTGTGGAAAAAACACTTTTTGCACTTGTGATAGTGTTGAAAAACCACTTTTCGCACTTGTGTTAGTGTTGAAAAACCACTTTTCGCACTTGTGTTGGTGCAGGAAACCACTTTTGCACTTGTATTAGTGTGGTAAAAACACTTTTTGCACTTGTGATAGTGTTGAAAAACCACTTTTCGCACTTGTGTTCGTGTTGAAAAACCACTTTTCGCACTTGTGTTAGTGTTGAAAAACCACTTTTCGCACTTGTGTTGGTGCAGGAAACCACTTTTGCACTTGTATTAGTGTGGTAAAAACACTTTTTGCACTTGTGATAGTGTTGAAAAACCACTTTTCGCACTTGTGTTCGTGTTGAAAAAACACTTTTCGCACTTGTGTTGGTGCAGGAAACCACTTTTGCACTTGTATTAGTGTGGGAAAACCACTTTTCGCACTTGTGTTAGTGTTGAAAAACCACTTTTCGCACTTGTGTTAGTGTTGAAAAACCACTTTTCGCACTTGTGTTGGTGCAGGAAACCACTTTTGCACTTGTATTAGTGTGCAAAAACACTTTTCGCACTTGTGTTAGTGTTGAAAAACCACTTTTCGCACTTGTGTTAGTGTTGAAAAACCACTTTTCGCACTTGTGTTGGTGCAGGAAACCACTTTTGCACTTGTATTAGTGTGGAAAAAACACTTTTTGCACTTGTGATAGTGTTGAAAAACCACTTTTCGCACTTGTGTTAGTGTTGAAAAACCACTTTTCGCACTTGTGTTGGTGCAGGAAACCACTTTTGCACTTGTATTAGTGTGGTAAAAACACTTTTTGCACTTGTGATAGTGTTGAAAAACCACTTTTTGCACTTGTGTTAGTGTTGAAAAACCACTTTTCGCACTTGTGTTAGTGTTGAAAAACCACTTTTCGCACTTGTGTTGGTGCAGGAAACCACTTTTGCACTTGTATTAGTGTGAAAAAAACACTTTTTGCACTTGTGATAGTGTTGAAAAACCACTTTTCGCACTTGTGTTAGTGTTGAAAAACCACTTTTCGCACTTGTGTTAGTGTTGAAAAACCACTTTTCGCACTTGTGTTAGTGTTGAAAAACCACTTTTCGCACTTGTGTTGGTGCAGGAAACCACTTTTGCACTTGTATTAGTGTGGAAAAAACACTTTTTGCACTTGTGATAGTGTTGAAAAACCACTTTTCGCACTTGTGTTAGTGTTGAAAAACCACTTTTCGCACTTGTGTTAGTGTTGAAAAACCACTTTTCGCACTTGTGTTGGTGCAGGAAGCCACTTTTGCACTTGTATTAGTGTGGAAAAAACACTTTTCGCACTTGTGTTAGTGTTGAAAAACCACTTTTCGCACTTGTGTTAGTGTTGAAAAACCACTTTTCGCACTTGTGTTAGTGTTGAAAAACCACTTTTCGCACTTGTGTTGGTGCAGGAAACCACTTTTGCACTTGTATTAGTGTGGTAAAAACACTTTTTGCACTTGTGATAGTGTTGAAAAACCACTTTTCGCACTTGTGTTCGTGTTGAAAAACCACTTTTCTCACTTGTGTTAGTGTTGAAAAACCACTTTTCGCACTTGTGTTGGTGCAGGAAACCACTTTTGCACTTGTATTAGTGTGGTAAAAACACTTTTTGCACTTGTGATAGTGTTGAAAAACCACTTTTCGCACTTGTGTTCATGTTGAAAAACCACTTTTCGCACTTGTGTTGGTGCAGGAAACCACTTTTGCACTTGTATTAGTGTGGGAAAACCACTTTTCGCACTTGTGTTAGTGTTGAAAAACCACTTTTCGCACTTGTGTTAGTGTTGAAAAACCACTTTTCGCACTTGTGTTGGTGCAGGAAACCACTTTTGCACTTGTATTAGTGTGCAAAAACACTTTTCGCACTTGTGTTAGTGTTGAAAAACCACTTTTCGCACTTGTGTTAGTGTTGAAAAACCACTTTTCGCACTTGTGTTGGTGCAGGAAACCACTTTTGCACTTGTATTAGTGTGGAAAAAACACTTTTTGCACTTGTGATAGTGTTGAAAAACCACTTTTCGCACTTGTGTTAGTGTTGAAAAACCACTTTTCGCACTTGTGTTGGTGCAGGAAACCACTTTTGCACTTGTATTAGTGTGGTAAAAACACTTTTTGCACTTGTGATAGTGTTGAAAAACCACTTTTTGCACTTGTGTTAGTGTTGAAAAACCACTTTTCGCACTTGTGTTAGTGTTGAAAAACCACTTTTCGCACTTGTGTTGGTGCAGGAAACCACTTTTGCACTTGTATTAGTGTGGAAAAAACACTTTTTGCACTTGTGATAGTGTTGAAAAACCACTTTTCGCACTTGTGTTAGTGTTGAAAAACCACTTTTCGCACTTGTGTTAGTGTTGAAAAACCACTTTTCGCACTTGTGTTGGTGCAGGAAACAACTTTTGCACTTGTATTAGTGTGGAAAAACCACTTTTCGCACTTGTGTTAGTGTTGAAAAACCACTTTTCGCACTTGTGTTAGTGTTGAAAAACCACTTTTCGCACTTGTGTTAGTGTTGAAAAACCACTTTTCGCACTTGTGTTGGTGCAGGAAACCACTTTTGCACTTGTATTAGTGTGCAAAAACACTTTTCGCACTTGTGTTAGTGTTGAAAAACCACTTTTCGCACTTGTGTTGGTGCAGGAAACCACTTTTGCACTTGTATTAGTGTGCAAAAACACTTTTCGCACTTGTGTTAGTGTTGAAAAACCACTTTTCGCACTTGTGTTAGTGTTGAAAAACCACTTTTCGCACTTGTGTTGGTGCAGGAAACCACTTTTGCACTTGTATTAGTGTGGTAAAAACACTTTTTGCACTTGTGATAGTGTTGAAAAACCACTTTTTGCACTTGTGTTAGTGTTGAAAAACCACTTTTCGCACTTGTGTTAGTGTTGAAAAACCACTTTTCGCACTTGTGTTGGTGCAGGAAACCACTTTTGCACTTGTGTTAGTGTTGAAAAACCACTTTTCGCACTTGTGTTGGTGCAGGAAACCACTTTTGCACTTGTATTAGTGTGGAAAAAACCACTTTTCGCACTTGTGTTAGTGTTGAAAAACCACTTTTCGTACTTGTGTTAGTGTTGAAAAACCACTTTTCGCACTTGTGTTGGTGCAGGAAACCACTTTTGCACTTGTATTAGTGTGGAAAAAACACTTTTCGCACTTGTGTTAGTGTTGAAAAACCACTTTTCGCACTTGTGTTGGTGCAGGAAACCACTTTGCACTTGTATTAGTGTGGAAAAAACACTTTTTGCACTTGTGATAGTGTTGAAAAACCACTTTTCGCACTTGTGTTAGTGTTGAAAAACCACTTTTCACACTTGTGTTAGTGTTGAAAAACCACTTTTCGCACTTGTGTTGGTGCAGGAAACCACTTTTGCACTTGTATTAGTGTGGTAAAAACACTTTTTGCACTTGTGATAGTGTTGAAAAATCACTTTTCGCACTTGTGTTAGTGTTGAAAAACCACTTTTCGCACTTGTGTTGGTGCAGGAAACAACTTTTGCACTTGTATTAGTGTGGAAAAACCACTTTTCGCACTTGTGTTAGTGTTGAAAAACCACTTTTCGCACTTGTGTTAGTGTTGAAAAACCACTTTTCGCACTTGTGTTGGTGCAGGAAACCACTTTTGCACTTGCATTAGTGTGGAAAAAACACTTTTTGCACTTGTGATAGTGTTGAAAAACCACTTTTCGCACTTGTGTTAGTGTTGAAAAACCACTTTTCGCACTTGTGTTAGTGTTGAAAAACCACTTTTCGCACTTGTGTTGGTGCAGGAAACCACTTTTTCACTTGTAGTAGTGTGGAAAAAACACTTTTTGCACTTGTGATAGTGTTGAAAAACCACTTTTCGCACTTGTGTTAGTGTTGAAAAACCACTTTTCGCACTTGTGTTGGTGCAGGAAACCACTTTTGCACTTGTAGTAGTGTGGAAAAAACACTTTTTGCACTTGTGATAGTGTTGAAAAACCACTTTTCGCACTTCTGTTAGTGTTGAAAAACCACTTTTCACACTTGTGTTTGTGTTGAAAAACCACTTTTCGCACTTGTGTTAGTGTTGAAAAACCACTTTTCGCACTTGTGTTGGTGCAGGAAACCACTTTTTCACTTGTAGTAGTGTGGAAAAAACACTTTTTGCACTTGTGATAGTGTTGAAAAACCACTTTTCGCACTTGTGTTAGTGTTGAAAAACCACTTTTCGCACTTGTGTTGGTGCAGGAAACCACTTTTGCACTTGTAGTAGTGTGGAAAAAACACTTTTTGCACTTGTGATAGTGTTGAAAAACCACTTTTCGCACTTCTGTTAGTGTTGAAAAACCACTTTTCGCACTTGTGTTTGTGTTGAAAAACCACTTTTCGCACTTTTGTTGGTGCAGGAAACCACTTTTGCACTTGTATTAGTGTGGTAAAAACACATTTTGCACTTGTGATAGTGTTGAAAAACCACTTTTCGCACTTGTGTTAGTGTTGAAAAACCACTTTTCGCACTTGTGTTGGTGCAGGAAACCACTTTTGCACTTGTATTAGTGTGGGAAAAACACTTTTTGCACTTGTGATAGTGTTGAAAAACCACTTTTCGCACTTGTGTTAGTGTTGAAAAACCACTTTTCGCACTTGTGTTAGTGCAGGAAACCACTTTTGCACTTGTATTAGTGTGGAAAAAACACTTTTTGCACTTGTGATAGTGTTGAAAAACCACTTTTCGCACTTGTGTTAGTGCTGAAAAACCACTTTTCGCATTTGTGTTGGTGCAGGAAACCACTTTTGCACTTGTATTAGTGTGGAAAAACCACTTTTCGCACTTGTGTTAGTGTTGAAAAACCACTTTTCGCACTTGTGTTGGTGCAGGAAACCACTTTTGCACTTGTATTAGTGTGGAAAAAACACTTCGCACTTGTGTTAGTGTTGAAAAACCACTTTTCGCACTTGTGTTGGTGCAGGAAACCACTTTTGCACTTGTATTAGTGTGGAAAAAACACTTTTTGCACTTGTGATAGTGTTGAAAAACCACTTTTCGCACTTGTGTTTGTGTTGAAAAACCACTTTTCGCACTTGTGTTGGTGCAGGAAACCACTTTTGCACATGTATTAGTGTGGAAAAAACACTTTTCGCACTTGTGTTAGTGTTGAAAAACCACTTTTCGCACTTGTTAGTGTTTAAAAACCACTTTTCGCACTTGTGTTAGTGTTGAAAAACCACTTTTTGCACTTGTGTTGGTGCAGGAAACCACTTTTGCACTTGTATTAGTGTGGAAAAAACACTTTTTGCACTTGTGATAGTGTTGAAAAACCACTTTTCGCACTTGTGTTAGTGTTGAAAAACCACTTTTCGCACTGTGTTGGTGCAGGAAACCACTTTTGCACTTGTATTAGTGTGGAAAAAACACTTTTCGCACTTATGTTAGTGTTGAAAAACCACTTTTCGCACTTGTGTTAGTGTTGAAAAACCACTTTTCGCACTTGTGTTGGTGCAGGAAACCACTTTTGCACTTGTATTAGTGTGGAAAAAACACTTTTTGCACTTGTGATAGTGTTGAAAAACCACTTTTCGCACTTGTGTTAGTGTTGAAAAACCACTTTTCGCACTTGTGTTAGTGTTGAAAAACCACTTTTCGCACTTGTGTTGGTGCAGGAAACCACTTTTGCACTTGTATTAGTGTGGTAAAAACACTTTTTGCACTTGTGATAGTGTTGAAAAACCACTTTTCGCACTTGTGTTAGTGTTGAAAAACCACTTTTCGCACTTGTGTTAGTGTTGAAAAACCACTTTTCGCACTTGTGTTGGTGCAGGAAACAACTTTTGCACTTGTATTAGTGTGGAAAAACCACTTTTCGCACTTGTGTTAGTGTTGAAAAACCACTTTTCGCACTTATGTTAGTGTTGAAAAACCACTTTTCGCACTTGTGTTGGTGCAGGAAACCACTTTTGCACTTGTATTAGTGTGGAAAAAACACTTTTTGCACTTGTGATAGTGTTGAAAAACCACTTTTCGCACTTGTGTTAGTGTTGAAAAACCACTTTTCGCACTTGTGTTAGTGTTGAAAAACCACTTTTCGCACTTGTGTTGGTGCAGGAAACCACTTTTGCACTTGTAGTAGTGTGGAAAAAACACTTTTTGCACTTGTGATAGTGTTGAAAAACCACTTTTCGCACTTGTGTTAGTGTTGAAAAACCACTTTTCGCACTTGTGTTGGTGCAGGAAACCACTTTTGCACTTGTAGTAGTGTGGAAAAAACACTTTTTGCACTTGTGATAGTGTTGAAAAACCACTTTTCGCACTTCTGTTAGTGTTGAAAAACCACTTTTCGCACTTGTGTTGGTGTTGAAAAACCACTTTTCGCACTTGTGTTGGTGCAGGAAACCACTTTTGCACTTGTATTAGTGTGGTAAAAACACATTTTGCACTTGTGATAGTGTTGAAAAACCACTTTTCGCACTTGTGTTAGTGTTGAAAAACCACTTTTCGCACTTGTGTTGGTGCAGGAAACCACTTTTGCACTTGTATTAGTGTGGGAAAAACACTTTTTGCACTTGTGATAGTGTTGAAAAACCACTTTTCGCACTTGTGTTAGTGTTGAAAAACCACTTTTCGCACTTGTGTTAGTGTTGAAAAACCACATTTCGCACTTGTGTTGGTGCAGGAAACCACTTTTGCACTTGTTTTAGTGTGGAAAAAACACTTTTTGCACTTGTGATAGTGTTGAAAAACCACTTTTCGCACTTGTGTTGGTGCAGGAAACCACTTTTGCACTTGTATTAGTGTGGAAAAAACACTTTTCGCACTTGTGTTAGTGTTGAAAAACCACTTTTCGCACTTGTGTTAGTGTTGAAAAACCACTTTTCGCACTTGTGTTGGTGCAGGAAACCACTTTTGCACTTGTATTAGTGTGGAAAAAACACTTTTTGCACTTGTGATAGTGTTGAAAAACCACTTTTCGCACTTGTGTTAGTGCTGAAAAACCACTTTTCGCATTTGTGTTGGTGCAGGAAACCACTTTTGCACTTGTATTAGTGTGGCAAAACCACTTTTCGCACTTATGTTAGTGTTGAAAAACCACTTTTCGCACTTGTGTTGGTGCAGGAAACCACTTTTGCACTTGTATTAGTGTGGAAAAAACACTTTTCGCACTTGTGTTAGTGTTGAAAAACCACTTTTCGCACTTGTGTTGGTGCAGGAAACCACTTTTGCACTTGTATTAGTGTGGAAAAAACACTTTTTGCACTTGTGATAGTGTTGAAAAACCACTTTTCGCACTTGTGTTAGTGTTGAAAAACCACTTTTCGCACTTGTGTTGGTGCAGGAAACCACTTTTGCACATGTATTAGTGTGGAAAAAACACTTTTCGCACTTGTGTTAGTGTTGAAAAACCACTTTTTGCACTTGTGTTAGTGTTGAAAAACCACTTTTCGCACTTGTGTTAGTGTTGAAAAACCACTTTTTGCACTTGTGTTGGTGCAGGAAACCACTTTTGCACTTGGTGTTAGTGTGGAAAAAACACTTCGCACTTGTGTTAGTGTTGAAAAACCAATTTTCGCACTTGTGTTCGTGTTGAAAAACCACTTTTCGCACTTGTGTTGGTGCAGGAAACCACTTTTGCACTTGTATTAGTGTGGAAAAAACACTTTTTGCACTTGTGGTAGTGTTGAAAAACCACTTTTCGCACTTGTGTTAGTGATGAAAAACCACTTTTCGCACTGTGTTGGTGCAGGAAACCACTTTTGCACTTGTATTAGTGTGGAAAAAACACTTTTCGCACTTATGTTAGTGTTGAAAAACCACTTTTCGCACTTGTGTTAGTGTTGAAAAACCACTTTTCGCACTTGTGTTGGTGCAGGAAACCACTTTTGCACTTGTATTCGTGTGGAAAAAACACTTTTTGCACTTGTGATAGTGATGAAAAACCACTTTTCGCACTTGTGTTAGTGTTGAAAAACCACTTTTCGCACTTGTGTTGGTGCAGGAAACCACTTTTGCACTTGTATTAGTGTGGTAAAAACACTTTTTGCACTTGTGATAGTGTTGAAAAACCACTTTTCGCACTTGTGTTAGTGTTGAAAAACCACTTTTCGCACTTGTGTTGGTGCAGGAAACCACTTTTGCACTTGTATTAGTGTGGTAAAAACACTTTTTGCACTTGTGATAGTGTTGAAAAACCACTTTTCGCACTTGTGTTAGTGTTGAAAAACCACTTTTCGCACTTGTGTTGGTGCAGGAAACCACTTTTGCACTTGTATTAGTGTGGAAAAACCACTTTTCGCACTTGTGTTAGTGTTGAAAAACCACTTTTCGCACTTGTGTTAGTGTTGAAAAACCACTTTTCGCACTTGTGTTGGTTCAGGAAACCACTTTTGCACTTGTATTAGTGTGGAAAAACCACTTTTCGCACTTGTGTTAGTGTTGAAAAACCACTTTTCGCACTTGTGTTAGTGTTGAAAAACCACTTTTCGCACTTGTGTTGGTGCAGGAAACCACTTTTGCACTTGTATTAGTGTGGAAAAAACACTTTTTGCACTTGTGATAGTGTTGAAAAACCACTTTTCGCACTTGTGTTAGTGTTTAAAAACCACTTTTCGCACTTGTGTTGGTGCAGGAAACCACTTTTGCACTTGTATTAGTGTGGAAAAAACACTTTTTGCACTTGTGATAGTGTTGAAAAACCACTTTTCGCACTTGTGTTAGTGTTGAAAAACCACTTTTCACACTTGTGTTGGTGCAGGAAACCACTTTTGCACTTGTATTAGTGTGGAAAAAACACTTTTTGCACTTGTGATAGTGTTGAAAAACCACTTTTCGCACTTGTGTTAGTGTTGAAAAACCACTTTTCACACTTGTGTTAGTGTTGAAAAACCACTTTTCGCACTTGTGTTGGTGCAGGAAACCACTTTTGCACTTGTATTAGTGTGGAAAAAACACTTTTTGCACTTGTGATAGTGTTGAAAAACCACTTTTCGCACTTGTGTTAGTGTTGAAAAACCACTTTTCGCACTTGTGTTAGTGTTGAAAAACCACTTTTCGCACTTGTGTTGGTGCAGGAAACCACTTTTGCACTTGTATTCGTGTGGTAAAAACACTTTTTGCACTTGTGATAGTGTTGAAAAACCACTTTTTGCACTTGTGCTAGTGTTGAAAAACCACTTTTCGCACTTGTGTTAGTGTTGAAAAACCACTTTTCGCACTTGTGTTGGTGCAGGAAACCACTTTTGCACTTGTATTAGTGTGGTAAAAACACTTTTTGCACTTGTGTTAGTGTTGAAAAACCACTTTTCGCACTTGTGTTAGTGTTGAAAAACCACTTTTCGCACTTGTGTTGGTGCAGGAAACCACTTTTGCACTTGTATTAGTGTGCAAAAACACTTTTCGCACTTGTGTTAGTGTTGAAAAACCACTTTTCGCACTTGTGTTAGTGTTGAAAAACCACTTTTCGCACTTGTGTTGGTGCAGGAAACCACTTTTGCACTTGTATTAGTGTGGAAAAAACACTTTTTGCACTTGTGATAGTGTTGAAAAACCACTTTTCGCACTTGTGTTAGTGTTGAAAAACCACTTTTCACACTTGTGTTGGTGCAGGAAACCACTTTTGCACTTGTATTAGTGTGGAAAAAACACTTTTTGCACTTGTGATAGTGTTGAAAAACCACTTTTCGCACTTGTGTTAGTGTTGAAAAACCACTTTTCGCACTTGTGTTAGTGTTGAAAAACCACTTTTCGCACTTGTGTTGGTGCAGGAAACCACTTTTGCACTTGTATTAGTGTGGTAAAAACACTTTTTGCACTTGTGATAGTGTTGAAAAATCACTTTTCGCACTTGTGTTAGTGTTGAAAAACCACTTTTCGCACTTGTGTTGGTGCAGGAAACAACTTTTGCACTTGTATTAGTGTGGAAAAACCACTTTTCGCACTTGTGTTAGTGTTGAAAAACCACTTTTCGCACTTGTGTTAGTGTTGAAAAACCTCTTTTCGCACTTGTGTTGGTGCAGGAAACCACTTTTGCACTTGTATTAGTGTGGAAAAAACACTTTTTGCACTTGTGATAGTGTTGAAAAACCACTTTTCGCACTTGTGTTAGTGTTGAAAAACCACTTTTCGCACTTGTCTTAGTGTTGAAAAACCACTTTTCGCACTTGTGTTGGTGCAGGAAACCACTTTTGCACTTGTAGTAGTGTGGAAAAAACACTTTTTGCACTTGTGATAGTGTTGAAAAACCACTTTTCGCAGTTTGTGTTAATGTTGAAAAACCACTTTTTGCACTTGTGTTGGTGCAGGAAACCACTTTTGCACTTGTATTAGTGTTGAAAAACCACTTTTTGCACTTGTGTTAGTGTTAAAAAACCAATTTTCGCACTTGTGTTAGTGTTGAAAAACCACTTTTCGCACTTGTGTTGGTGCAGGAAACCACTTTTGCACTTGTATTAGTGTGGTAAAAACACTTTTTGCACTTGTGATAGTGTTGAAAAACCACTTTTCGCACTTGTGTTCGTGTTGAAAAACCACTTTTCGCACTTGTGTTGGTGCAGGAAACCACTTTTGCACTTGTATTAGTGTGGGAAAACCACTTTTCGCACTTGTGTTAGTGTTGAAAAACCACTTTTCGCACTTGTGTTGGTGCAGGAAACCACTTTTCGCACTTGTGTTGGTGCAGGAAACCACTTTTGCACTTGTAGTAGTGTGGAAAAAACACTTTTTGCACTTGTGATAGTGTTGAAAAACCACTTTTCGCACTTTGTGTTAATGTTGAAAAACCACTTTTTGCACTTGTGTTGGTGCAGGAAACCACTTTTGCACTTGTATTAGTGTTGAAAAACCACTTTTTGCACTTGTGTTAGTGTTGAAAAACCAATTTTCGCACTTGTGTTAGTGTTGAAAAACCACTTTTCGCACTTGTGTTGGTGCAGGAAACCACTTTTGCACTTGTATTAGTGTGGTAAAAACACTTTTTGCACTTGTGATAGTGTTGAAAAACCACTTTTCGCACTTGTGTTCGTGTTGAAAAACCACTTTTCGCACTTGTGTTGGTGCAGGAAACCACTTTTGCACTTGTATTAGTGTGGGAAAACCACTTTTCGCACTTGTGTTAGTGTTGAAAAACCACTTTTCGCACTTGTGTTGGTGCAGGAAACCACTTTTGCACTTGTATTAGTGTGCAAAAACACTTTTCGCACTTGTGTTAGTGTTGAAAAACCACTTTTCGCACTTGTGTTAGTGTTGAAAACCCACTTTTCGCACTTGTGTTGGTGCAGGAAACCACTTTTGCACTTGTGATAGTGTTGAAAAACCACTTTTCGCACTTGTGTTAGTGTTGAAAAACCACTTTTCGCACTTGTGTTGGTGCAGGAAACCACTTTTGCACTTGTATTAGTGTGGTAAAAACACTTTTTGCACTTGTGATAGTGTTGAAAAACCACTTTTCGCACTTGTGTTGGTGCAGGAAACCACTTTTGCACTTGTATTAGTGTGGAAAAAACACTTTTTGCACTTGTGATAGTGTTGAAAAACCACTTTTCGCACTTGTGTTAGTGTTGAAAAACCACTTTTCGCACTTGTGTTAGTGTTGAAAAACCACTTTTCGCACTTGTGTTAGTGTTGAAAAACCACTTTTCGCACTTGTGTTGGTGCAGGAAACAACTTTTCGCACTTGTGTTAGTGTTGAAAAACCACTTTTCGCACTTGTGTTAGTGTTGAAAAACCACTTTTCGCACTTGTGTTAGTGTTGAAAAACCACTTTTCGCACTTGTGTTGGTGCAGGAAGCCACTTTTGCACTTGTATTAGTGTGGAAAAAACACTTTTTGCACTTGTGATAGTGTTGAAAAACCACTTTTCGCACTTGAGTTAGTGTTGAAAAACCACTTTTCGCACTTGTGTTAGTGTTGAAAAACCACTTTTCGCACTTGTGTTGGTGCAGGAAGCCACTTTTGCACTTGTATTAGTGTGGAAAAAACACTTTTTGCACTTGTGATAGTGTTGAAAAACCACTTTTCGCACTTGTGTTAGTGTTGAAAAACCACTTTTTGCACTTGTGTTAGTGTTGAAAAACCACTTTTCACACTTGTGTTGGTGCAGGAAACCACTTTTGCACTTGTATTAGTGTGGTAAAAACACTTTTTGCACTTGTGATAGTGTTGAAAAACCACTTTTCGCACTTGTGTTAGTGTTGAAAAACCACTTTTCGCACTTGTGTTGGTGCAGGAAACCACTTTTGCACTTGTATTAGTGTTGAAAAACCACTTTTCGCACTTGTGTTAGTGTTGAAAAACCACATTTCGCACTTGTGTTGGTGCAGGAAACCACTTTTGCACTTGTATTAGTGTGGAAAAAACACTTTTTGCACTTGTGATAGTGTTGAAAAACCACTTTTCGCACTTGTGTTGGTGCAGGAAACCACTTTTGCACTTGTAGTAGTGTGGAAAAAACACTTTTCGCACTTGTGTTAGTGTTGAAAAACCACTTTTCGCAGTTGTGTTAGTGTTGAAAAACCACTTTTTGCACTTGTGTTGGTGCAGGAAACCACTTTTGCACTTGTATTAGTGTGGAAAAAACACTTTTTGCACTTGTGATAGTGTTGAAAAACCACTTTTCGCACTTGTGTTAGTGCTGAAAAACCACTTTCGCACTTGTGTTGGTGCAGGAAACCACTTTTGCACTTGTATTAGTGTGGAAAAACGACTTTTCGCACTTGTGTTAGTTTTGAAAAACCACTTTTCGCACTTGTGTTAGTGTTGAAAAAACACGTTTCGCACTTGTGTTGGTGCAGGAAACCACTTTTGCACTTTTATTAGTGTGGAAAAACCACTTTTCGCACTTGTGTTAGTGTTGAAAAACCACTTTTCGCACTTGTGTTGGTGCAGGAAACCACTTTTGCACTTGTATTAGTGTGGAAAGAACACTTTTTGCACTTGTGATAGTGTTGAAAAACCACTTTTCGCATTTGTGTTAGTGTTGAAAAACCACTTTTCGCACTTGTGTTGGTGCAGGAAACCACTTTTGCACATGTATTAGTGTGGAAAAACCACTTTTCGCACTTGTGTTAGTGTTGAAAAACCACTTTTCGCACTTGTGTTAGTGTTTAAAAACCACTTTTCGCACTTGTGTTAGTGTTGAAAAACCACTTTTCGCACTTGTGTTAGTGTTGAAAAACCACTTTTCGCACTTGTGTTGGTGCAGGAAACCACTTTTGCACTTGTATTAGTGTGGAAAAAACACTTTTTGCACTTGTGATAGTGTTGAAAAACCACTTTTCGCACTTGTGTTAGTGTTGAAAAACCACTTTTCGCACTTGTGTTGGTGCAGGAAACCACTTTTGCACTTGTATTAGTGTGGAAAAAACACTTTTTGCACTTGTGATAGTGTTGAAAAACCACTTTTCGCACTTGTGTTAGTGTTGAAAAACCACTTTTCGCACTTGTGTTAGTATTGAAAAACCACTTTTCGCACTTGTGTTAATGTTGAAAAACCACTTTTCGCACTTGTGTTGGTGCAGGAAACCACTTTTGCACTTGTATTAGTGTGGAAAAAACACTTTTTGCACTTGTGTTAGTGTTGAAAAACCACTTTTCGCACTTGTGTTAGTGTTGAAAAACCACTTTTCGCACTTGTGTTGGTGCAGGAAACCACTTTTGCACTTGTATTAGTGTGGAAAAAACACTTTTCGCACTTGTGTTAGTGTTGAAAAACCACTTTTCGCACTTGTGTTGGTGCAGGAAACCACTTTTGCACTTGTATTAGTGTGGAAAAAACACTTTTTGCACTTGTGATAGTGTTGAAAAACCACTTTTCGCACTTTGTGTTAGTGTTGAAAAACCACTTTTCGCACTTGTGTTAGTGTTGAAAAACCACTTTTCGCACTTGTGTTGGTGCAGGAAACCACTTTTGCACTTGTATTAGTGTGGAAAAAACACTTTTTGCACTTGTGATAGTGTTGAAAAACCACTTTTCGCACTTGTGTTAGTGTTGAAAAACCACTTTTCGCACTTGTGTTGGTGCAGGAAACCACTTTTGCACTTGTATTAGTGTGGTAAAAACACTTTTTGCACTTGTGATAGTGTTGAAAAACCACTTTTCGCACTTGTGTTAGTGTTGAAAAACCACTTTTCGCACTTGTGTTGGTGCAGGAAACCACTTTTGCACTTGTATTAGTGTGGTAAAAACACTTTTTGCACTTGTGATAGTGTTGAAAAACCACTTTTCGCACTTGTGTTAGTGTTGAAAAACCACTTTTCGCACTTGTGTTGGTTCAGGAAACCACTTTTGCACTTGTATTAGTGTGGAAAAACCACTTTTCGCACTTGTGTTAGTGTTGAAAAACCACTTTTCGCACTTGTGTTAGTGTTGAAAAACCACTTTTCGCACTTGTGTTGGTGCAGGAAACCACTTTTGCACTTGTATTAGTGTGGAAAAAACACTTTTTGCACTTGTGATAGTGTTGAAAAACCACTTTTCGCACTTGTGTTAGTGTTTAAAAACCACTTTTCGCACTTGTGTTGGTTCAGGAAACAACTTTTGCACTTGTATTAGTGTGGAAAAAACACTTTTTGCACTTGTGATAGTGTTGAAAAACCACTTTTCGCACTTGTGTTAGTGTTTAAAAACCACTTTTCGCACTTGTGTTGGTGCAGGAAACCACTTTTGCACTTGTATTAGTGTGGAAAAAACACTTTTTGCACTTGTGATAGTGTTGAAAAACCACTTTTCGCACTTGTGTTAGTGTTGAAAAACCACTTTTCACACTTGTGTTGGTGCAGGAAACCACTTTTGCACTTGTATTAGTGTGGAAAAAACACTTTTTGCACTTGTGATAGTGTTGAAAAACCACTTTTCACACTTGTGTTAGTGTTGAAAAACCACTTTTCGCACTTGTGTTGGTGCAGGAAACCACTTTTGCACTTGTATTAGTGTGGAAAAAACACTTTTTGCACTTGTGATAGTGTTGAAAAACCACTTTTCGCACTTGTGTTAGTGTTGAAAAACCACTTTTCGCACTTGTGTTGGTGCAGGAAACCACTTTTGCACTTGTATTAGTGTGGTAAAAACACTTTTTGCACTTGTGATAGTGTTGAAAAACCACTTTTTGCACTTGTGCTAGTGTTGAAAAACCACTTTTCGCACTTGTGTTAGTGTTGAAAAACCACTTTTCGCACTTGTGTTGGTGCAGGAAACCACTTTTGCACTTGTATTAGTGTGGTAAAAAGACTTTTTGCACTTGTGTTAGTGTTGAAAAACCACTTTTCGCACTTGTGTTAGTGTTGAAAAACCACTTTTCGCACTTGTGTTCGTTCAGGAAACCACTTTTGCACTTGTATTAGTGTGGAAAAACCACTTTTCGCACTTGTGTTAGTGTTGAAAAACCACTTTTCGCACTTGTGTTAGTGTTGAAAAACCACTTTTCGCACTTGTGTTGGTGCAGGAAACCACTTTTGCACTTGTATTAGTGTGGAAAAAACACTTTTTGCACTTGTGATAGTGTTGAAAAACCACTTTTCGTACTTGTGTTAGTGTTTAAAAACCACTTTTCGCACTTGTGTTAGTGTTGAAAAACCACTTTTCGCACTTGTGTTGGTGCAGGAAACCACTTTTGCACTTGTATTAGTGTGGAAAAAACACTTTTTGCACTTGTGATAGTGTTGAAAAACCACTTTTCGCACTTGTGTTAGTGTTGAAAAACCACTTTTCACACTTGTTTTGGTGCAGGAAACCACTTTTGCACTTGTATTAGTGTGGAAAAAACACTTTTTGCACTTGTGATAGTGTTGAAAAACCACTTTTCGCACTTGTGTTAGTGTTGAAAAACCACTTTTCACACTTGTGTTAGTGTTGAAAAACCACTTTTCGCACTTGTGTTGGTGCAGGAAACCACTTTTGCACTTGTATTAGTGTGGAAAAAACACTTTTTGCACTTGTGATAGTGTTGAAAAACCACTTTTCGCACTTGTGTTAGTGTTGAAAAACCACTTTTCGCACTTGTGTTAGTGTTGAAAAACCACTTTTCGCACTTGTGTTGGTGCAGGAAACCACTTTTGCACTTGTATTAGTGTGGTAAAAACACTTTTTGCACTTGTGATAGTGTTGAAAAACCACTTTTTGCACTTGTGCTAGTGTTGAAAAACCACTTTTCGCACTTGTGTTAGTGTTGAAAAACCACTTTTCGCACTTGTGTTGGTGCAGGAAACCACTTTTGCACTTGTATTAGTGTGGTAAAAACACTTTTTGCACTTGTGTTAGTGTTGAAAAACCACTTTTCGCACTTGTGTTAGTGTTGAAAAACCACTTTTCGCACTTGTGTTGGTGCAGGAAACCACTTTTGCACTTGTATTAGTGTGCAAAAACACTTTTCGCACTTGTGTTAGTGTTGAAAAACCACTTTTCGCACTTGTGTTAGTGTTGAAAAACCACTTTTCGCACTTGTGTTGGTGCAGGAAACCACTTTTGCACTTGTATTAGTGTGGAAAAAACACTTTTTGCACTTGTGATAGTGTTGAAAAACCACTTTTGGCACTTGTGTTAGTGTTGAAAAACCACTTTTCACACTTGTGTTGGTGCAGGAAACCACTTTTGCACTTGTATTAGTGTGGAAAAAACACTTTTTGCACTTGTGATAGTGTTGAAAAACCACTTTTCGCACTTGTGTTAGTGTTGAAAAACCACTTTTCGCACTTGTGTTAGTGTTGAAAAACCACTTTTCGCACTTGTGTTAGTGTTGAAAAACCACTTTTCGCACTTGTGTTGGTGCAGGAAACCACTTTTGCACTTGTATTAGTGTGGTAAAAACACTTTTTGCACTTGTGATAGTGTTGAAAAATCACTTTTCGCACTTGTGTTAGTGTTGAAAAACCACTTTTCGCACTTGTGTTGGTGCAGGAAACAACTTTTGCACTTGTATTAGTGTGGAAAAACCACTTTTCGCACTTGTGTTAGTGTTGAAAAACCACTTTTCGCACTTGTGTTAGTGTTGAAAAACCACTTTTCGCACTTGTGTTGGTGCAGGAAACCACTTTTGCACTTGTATTAGTGTGGAAAAAACACTTTTTGCACTTGTGATAGTGTTGAAAAACCACTTTTCGCACTTGTGTTAGTGTTGAAAAACCACTTTTCGCACTTGTGTTAGTGTTGAAAAACCACTTTTCGCACTTGTGTTGGTGCAGGAAACCACTTTTGCACTTGTAGTAGTGTGGAAAAAACACTTTTTGCACTTGTGATAGTGTTGAAAAACCACTTTTCGCACTTTGTGTTAATGTTGAAAAACCACTTTTTGCACTTGTGTTGGTGCAGGAAACCACTTTTGCACTTGTATTAGTGTTGAAAAACCACTTTTTGCACTTGTGTTAGTGTTAAAAAACCAATTTTCGCACTTGTATTAGTGTTGAAAAACCACTTTTCGCACTTGTGTTGGTGCAGGAAACCACTTTTGCACTTGTATTAGTGTGGTAAAAACACTTTTTGCACTTGTGATAGTGTTGAAAAACCACTTTTCGCACTTGTGTTCGTGTTGAAAAACCACTTTTCGCACTTGTGTTGGTGCAGGAAACCACTTTTGCACTTGTATTAGTGTGGAAAAAACACTTTTTGCACTTGTGATAGTGTTGAAAAACCACTTTTCGCACTTTGTGTTAGTGTTGAAAAACCACTTTTCGCACTTGTGTTAGTGTTGAAAAACCACTTTTCGCACTTGTGTTGGTGCAGGAAACCACTTTTGCACTTGTATTAGTGTGGAAAAAACACTTTTTGCACTTGTGATAGTGTTGAAAAACCACTTTTCGCACTTGTGTTAGTGTTGAAAAACCACTTTTCGCACTTGTGTTGGTGCAGGAAACCACTTTTGCACTTGTATTAGTGTGGTAAAAACACTTTTTGCACTTGTGATAGTGTTGAAAAACCACTTTTCGCACTTGTGTTAGTGTTGAAAAACCACTTTTTGCACTTGTGTTAGTGTTGAAAAACCACTTTTCGCACTTGTGTTGGTGCAGGAAACCACTTTTGCACTTGTATTAGTGTGGAAAAAACACTTTTCGCACTTGTGTTAGTGTTGAAAAACCACTTTTCGCACTTGTGTTAGTGTTGAAAAACCACTTTTCGCACTTGTGTTGGTGCAGGAAACCACTTTTGCACTTGTATTAGTGTGGAAAAAACACTTTTTGCACTTGTGATAGTGTTGAAAAACCACTTTTCGCACTTGTGTTAGTGTTGAAAAACCACTTTTCGCACTTGTGTTGGTGCAGGAAACCACTTTTGCACTTGTATTAGTGTGGAAAAACCACTTTTCGCACTTGTGTTAGTGTTGAAAAACCACTTTTCGCACTTGTGTTAGTGTTTAAAAACCACTTTTCGCACTTGTGTTGGTGCAGGAAACCACTTTTGCACTTGTATTAGTGTGGAAAAAACACTTTTTGCACTTGTGATAGTGTTGAAAAACCACTTTTCGCACTTGTGTTAGTGTTTAAAAACCACTTTTCGCACTTGTGTTGGTGCAGGAAACCACTTTTGCACTTGTATTAGTGTGGAAAAAACACTTTTTGCACTTGTGATAGTGTTGAAAAACCACTTTTCGCACTTGTGTTCGTGTTGAAAAACCACTTTTCGCACTTGTGTTGGTGCAGGAAACCACTTTTGCACTTGTATTAGTGTGGAAAAAACACTTTTTGCACTTGTGTTCGTGTTGAAAAACCACTTTTCGCACTTGTGTTAGTGTTGAAAAACCACTTTTCGCACTTGTGTTGGTGCAGGAAACCACTTTTGCACTTGTATTAGTGTGGTAAAAACACTTTTTGCACTTGTGATAGTGTTGAAAAACCACTTTTCGCACTTGTGTTCGTGTTGAAAAACCACTTTTCGCACTTGTGTTAGTGTTGAAAAACCACTTTTCGCACTTGTGTTGGTGCAGGAAACCACTTTTGCACTTGTATTAGTGTGGTAAAAACACTTTTTGCACTTGTGATAGTGTTGAAAAACCACTTTTCGCACTTGTGTTCGTGTTGAAAAACCACTTTTCGCACTTGTGTTGGTGCAGGAAACCACTTTTGCACTTGTATTAGTGTGGGAAAACCACTTTTCGCACTTGTGTTAGTGTTGAAAAACCACTTTTCGCACTTGTGTTAGTGTTGAAAAACCACTTTTCGCACTTGTGTTGGTGCAGGAAACCACTTTTGCACTTGTATTAGTGTGCAAAAACACTTTTCGCACTTGTGTTAGTGTTGAAAAACCACTTTTCGCACTTGTGTTAGTGTTGAAAAACCACTTTTCGCACTTGTGTTGGTGCAGGAAACCACTTTTGCACTTGTATTAGTGTGGAAAAAACACTTTTTGCACTTGTGATAGTGTTGAAAAACCACTTTTCGCACTTGTGTTAGTGTTGAAAAACCACTTTTCGCACTTGTGTTGGTGCAGGAAACCACTTTTGCACTTGTATTAGTGTGGTAAAAACACTTTTTGCACTTGTGATAGTGTTCAAAAACCACTTTTTGCACTTGTGTTAGTGTTGAAAAACCACTTTTCGCACTTGTGTTAGTGTTGAAAAACCACTTTTCGCACTTGTGTTGGTGCAGGAAACCACTTTTGCACTTGTATTAGTGTGGAAAAAACACTTTTTGCACTTGTGATAGTGTTGAAAAACCACTTTTCGCACTTGTGTTAGTGTTGAAAAACCACTTTTCGCACTTGTGTTAGTGTTGAAAAACCACTTTTCGCACTTGTGTTAGTGTTGAAAAACCACTTTTCGCACTTGTGTTGGTGCAGGAAACAACTTTTGCACTTGTATTAGTGTGGAAAAAACACTTTTCGCACTTGTGTTAGTGTTGAAAAACCACTTTTCGCACTTGTGTTAGTGTTGAAAAACCACTTTTCGCACTTGTGTTAGTGTTGAAAAACCACTTTTCGCACTTGTGTTAGTGTTGAAAAACCACTTTTCGCACTTGTGTTGGTGCAGGAAACCACTTTTGCACTTGTATTAGTGTGCAAAAACACTTTTCGCACTTGTGTTAGTGTTGAAAAACCACTTTTCGCACTTGTGTTGGTGCAGGAAACCACTTTTGCACTTGTATTAGTGTGCAAAAACTCTTTTCGCACTTGTGTTAGTGTTGAAAAACCACTTTTCGCACTTGTGTTAGTGTTGAAAAACCACTTTTCGCACTTGTGTTGGTGCAGGAAACCACTTTTGCACTTGTATTAGTGTGGAAAAAACACTTTTTGCACTTGTGATAGTGTTGAAAAACCACTTTTGGCACTTGTGTTAGTGTTGAAAAACCACTTTTCACACTTGTGTTGGTGCAGGAAACCACTTTTGCACTTGTATTAGTGTGGAAAAAACACTTTTTGCACTTGTGATAGTGTTGAAAAACCACTTTTCGCACTTGTGTTAGTGTTGAAAAACCACTTTTCGCACTTGTGTTAGTGTTGAAAAACCACTTTTCGCACTTGTGTTAGTGTTGAAAAACCACTTTTCGCACTTGTGTTGGTGCAGGTAACCACTTTTGCACTTGTATTAGTGTGGTAAAAACACTTTTTGCACTTGTGATAGTGTTGAAAAATCACTTTTCGCACTTGTGTTAGTGTTGAAAAACCACTTTTCGCACTTGTGTTGGTGCAGGAAACAACTTTTGCACTTGTATTAGTGTGGAAAAACCACTTTTCGCACTTGTGTTAGTGTTGAAAAACCACTTTTCGCACTTGTGTTAGTGTTGAAAAACCACTTTTCGCACTTGTGTTGGTGCAGGAAACCACTTTTGCACTTGTATTAGTGTGGAAAAAACACTTTTTGCACTTGTGATAGTGTTGAAAAACCACTTTTCGCACTTGTGTTAGTGTTGAAAAACCACTTTTCGCACTTGTGTTAGTGTTGAAAAACCACTTTTCGCACTTGTGTTGGTGCAGGAAACCACTTTTGCACTTGTAGTAGTGTGGAAAAAACACTTTTTGCACTTGTGATAGTGTTGAAAAACCACTTTTCGCACTTTGTGTTAATGTTGAAAAACCACTTTTTGCACTTGTGTTGGTGCAGGAAACCACTTTTGCACTTGTATTAGTGTTGAAAAACCACTTTTTGCACTTGTGTTAGTGTTAAAAAACCAATTTTCGCACTTGTATTAGTGTTGAAAAACCACTTTTCGCACTTGTGTTGGTGCAGGAAACCACTTTTGCACTTGTATTAGTGTGGTAAAAACACTTTTTGCACTTGTGATAGTGTTGAAAAACCACTTTTCGCACTTGTGTTCGTGTTGAAAAACCACTTTTCGCACTTGTGTTGGTGCAGGAAACCACTTTTGCACTTGTATTAGTGTGGAAAAAACACTTTTTGCACTTGTGATAGTGTTGAAAAACCACTTTTCGCACTTTGTGTTAGTGTTGAAAAACCACTTTTCGCACTTGTGTTAGTGTTGAAAAACCACTTTTCGCACTTGTGTTGGTGCAGGAAACCACTTTTGCACTTGTATTAGTGTGGAAAAAACACTTTTTGCACTTGTGATAGTGTTGAAAAACCACTTTTCGCACTTGTGTTAGTGTTGAAAAACCACTTTTCGCACTTGTGTTGGTGCAGGAAACCACTTTTGCACTTGTATTAGTGTGGTAAAAACACTTTTTGCACTTGTGATAGTGTTGAAAAACCACTTTTCGCACTTGTGTTAGTGTTGAAAAACCACTTTTTGCACTTGTGTTAGTGTTGAAAAACCACTTTTCGCACTTGTGTTGGTGCAGGAAACCACTTTTGCACTTGTATTAGTGTGGAAAAAACACTTTTCGCACTTGTGTTAGTGTTGAAAAACCACTTTTCGCACTTGTGTTAGTGTTGAAAAACCACTTTTCGCACTTGTGTTGGTGCAGGAAACCACTTTTGCACTTGTATTAGTGTGGAAAAAACACTTTTTGCACTTGTGATAGTGTTGAAAAACCACTTTTCGCACTTGTGTTAGTGTTGAAAAACCACTTTTCGCACTTGTGTTGGTGCAGGAAACCACTTTTGCACTTGTATTAGTGTGGAAAAACCACTTTTCGCACTTGTGTTAGTGTTGAAAAACCACTTTTCGCACTTGTGTTAGTGTTTAAAAACCACTTTTCGCACTTGTGTTGGTGCAGGAAACCACTTTTGCACTTGTATTAGTGTGGAAAAAACACTTTTTGCACTTGTGATAGTGTTGAAAAACCACTTTTCGCACTTGTGTTAGTGTTTAAAAACCACTTTTCGCACTTGTGTTGGTGCAGGAAACCACTTTTGCACTTGTATTAGTGTGGAAAAAACACTTTTTGCACTTGTGATAGTGTTGAAAAACCACTTTTCGCACTTGTGTTCGTGTTGAAAAACCACTTTTCGCACTTGTGTTGGTGCAGGAAACCACTTTTGCACTTGTATTAGTGTGGAAAAAACACTTTTTGCACTTGTGTTCGTGTTGAAAAACCACTTTTCGCACTTGTGTTAGTGTTGAAAAACCACTTTTCGCACTTGTGTTGGTGCAGGAAACCACTTTTGCACTTGTATTAGTGTGGTAAAAACACTTTTTGCACTTGTGATAGTGTTGAAAAACCACTTTTCGCACTTGTGTTCGTGTTGAAAAACCACTTTTCGCACTTGTGTTAGTGTTGAAAAACCACTTTTCGCACTTGTGTTGGTGCAGGAAACCACTTTTGCACTTGTATTAGTGTGGTAAAAACACTTTTTGCACTTGTGATAGTGTTGAAAAACCACTTTTCGCACTTGTGTTCGTGTTGAAAAACCACTTTTCGCACTTGTGTTGGTGCAGGAAACCACTTTTGCACTTGTATTAGTGTGGGAAAACCACTTTTCGCACTTGTGTTAGTGTTGAAAAACCACTTTTCGCACTTGTGTTAGTGTTGAAAAACCACTTTTCGCACTTGTGTTGGTGCAGGAAACCACTTTTGCACTTGTATTAGTGTGCAAAAACACTTTTCGCACTTGTGTTAGTGTTGAAAAACCACTTTTCGCACTTGTGTTAGTGTTGAAAAACCACTTTTCGCACTTGTGTTGGTGCAGGAAACCACTTTTGCACTTGTATTAGTGTGGAAAAAACACTTTTTGCACTTGTGATAGTGTTGAAAAACCACTTTTCGCACTTGTGTTAGTGTTGAAAAACCACTTTTCGCACTTGTGTTGGTGCAGGAAACCACTTTTGCACTTGTATTAGTGTGGTAAAAACACTTTTTGCACTTGTGATAGTGTTCAAAAACCACTTTTTGCACTTGTGTTAGTGTTGAAAAACCACTTTTCGCACTTGTGTTAGTGTTGAAAAACCACTTTTCGCACTTGTGTTGGTGCAGGAAACCACTTTTGCACTTGTATTAGTGTGGAAAAAACACTTTTTGCACTTGTGATAGTGTTGAAAAACCACTTTTCGCACTTGTGTTAGTGTTGAAAAACCACTTTTCGCACTTGTGTTAGTGTTGAAAAACCACTTTTCGCACTTGTGTTAGTGTTGAAAAACCACTTTTCGCACTTGTGTTGGTGCAGGAAACAACTTTTGCACTTGTATTAGTGTGGAAAAAACACTTTTCGCACTTGTGTTAGTGTTGAAAAACCACTTTTCGCACTTGTGTTAGTGTTGAAAAACCACTTTTCGCACTTGTGTTAGTGTTGAAAAACCACTTTTCGCACTTGTGTTAGTGTTGAAAAACCACTTTTCGCACTTGTGTTGGTGCAGGAAACCACTTTTGCACTTGTATTAGTGTGCAAAAACACTTTTCGCACTTGTGTTAGTGTTGAAAAACCACTTTTCGCACTTGTGTTGGTGCAGGAAACCACTTTTGCACTTGTATTAGTGTGCAAAAACACTTTTCGCACTTGTGTTAGTGTTGAAAAACCACTTTTCGCACTTGTGTTAGTGTTGAAAAACCACTTTTCGCACTTGTGTTGGTGCAGGAAACCACTTTTGCACTTGTAATAGTGTGGAAAAAACACTTTTTGCACTTGTGATAGTGTTGAAAAACCACTTTTCGCACTTGTGTTAGTGTTGAAAAACCACTTTTCGCACTTGTGTTGGTGCAGGAAACCACTTTTGCACTTGTATTAGTGTGGTAAAAACACTTTTTGCACTTGTGATAGTGTTGAAAAACCACTTTTCGCACTTGTGTTAGTGTTGAAAAACCACTTTTCGCACTTGTGTTAGTGTTGAAAAACCACTTTTCGCACTTGTGTTGGTGCAGGAAACCACTTTTGCACTTGTATTAGTGTGGAAAAAACACTTTTTGCACTTGTGATAGTGTTGAAAAACCACTTTTCGCACTTGTGTTAGTGTTGAAAAACCACTTTTCGCACTTGTGTTAGTGTTGAAAAACCACTTTTCGCACTTGTGTTGGTGCAGGAAGCCACTTTTGCACTTGTATTAGTGTGGAAAAAACACTTTTTGCACTTGTGATAGTGTTGAAAAACCACTTTTCGCACTTGTGTTAGTGTTGAAAAACCACTTTTCGCACTTGTGTTAGTGTTGAAAAACCACTTTTCGCACTTGTGTTGGTGCAGGAAACCACTTTTGCACTTGTATTAGTGTGGTAAAAACACTTTTTGCACTTGTGATAGTGTTGAAAAACCACTTTTCGCACTTGTGTTAGTGTTGAAAAACCACTTTTCGCACTTGTGTTGGTGCAGGAAACCACTTTTGCACTTGTGTTAGTGTTGAAAAACCACTTTTCGCACTTGTGTTGGTGCAGGAAACCACTTTTGCACTTGTATTAGTGTGGAAAAAACCACTTTTCGCACTTGTGTTAGTGTTGAAAAACCACTTTTCGTACTTGTGTTAGTGTTGAAAAACCACTTTTCGCACTTGTGTTGGTGCAGGAAACCACTTTTGCACTTGTATTAGTGTGGAAAAAACACTTTTCGCACTTGTGTTAGTGTTGAAAAACCACTTTTCGCACTTGTGTTGGTGCAGGAAACCACTTTTGCACTTGTATTAGTGTGGAAAAAACACTTTTTGCACTTGTGATAGTGTTGAAAAACCACTTTTCGCACTTGTGTTAGTGTTGAAAAACCACTTTTCGCACTTGTGTTAGTGTTGAAAAACCACTTTTCGCACTTGTGTTAGTGTTGAAAAACCACTTTTCGCACTTGTATTGGTGCAGGAAACCACTTTTGCACTTGTATTAGTGTGGTAAAAACACTTTTTGCACTTGTGATAGTGTTGAAAAATCACTTTTCGCACTTGTGTTAGTGTTGAAAAACCACTTTTCGCACTTGTGTTGGTGCAGGAAACAACTTTTGCACTTGTATTAGTGTGGAAAAACCACTTTTCGCACTTGTGTTAGTGTTGAAAAACCACTTTTCGCACTTGTGTTAGTGTTGAAAAACCACTTTTCGCACTTGTGTTGGTGCAGGAAACCACTTTTGCACTTGCATTAGTGTGGAAAAAACACTTTTTGCACTTGTGATAGTGTTGAAAAACCACTTTTCGCACTTGTGTTAGTGTTGAAAAACCACTTTTCGCACTTGTGTTAGTGTTGAAAAACCACTTTTTGCACTTTTGTTGGTGCAGGAAACCACTTTTTCACTTGTAGTAGTGTGGAAAAAACACTTTTTGCACTTGTGATAGTGTTGAAAAACCACTTTTCGCACTTGTGTTAGTGTTGAAAAACCACTTTTCGCACTTGTGTTGGTGCAGGAAACCACTTTTGCACTTGTAGTAGTGTGGAAAAAACACTTTTTGCACTTGTGATAGTGTTGAAAACCACTTTTCGCACTTGTGTTGGTGTTGAAAAACCACTTTTCGCACTTGTGTTGGTGCAGGAAACCACTTTTGCACTTGTATTAGTGTGGAAAAAACACTTTTTGCACTTGTGATAGTGTTGAAAAACCACTTTTCGCACTTGTGTTAGTGTTGAAAAACCACTTTTCGCACTTGTGTTGGTGCAGGAAACCACTTTTGCACATGTATTAGTGTGGAAAAAACACTTTTCGCACTTGTGTTAGTGTTGAAAAACCACTTTTCGCACTTGTGTTAGTGTTTAAAAACCACTTTTCGCACTTGTGTTAGTGTTGAAAAACCACTTTTCGCACTTGTGTTAGTGTTGAAAAACCACTTTTTGCACTTGTGTTGGTGCAGGAAACCACTTTTGCACTTGCGTTAGTGTGGAAAAAACACTTTTCGCACTTGTGTTAGTGTTGAAAAACCAATTTTCGCACTTGTGTTCGTGTTGAAAAACCACTTTTCGCACTTGTGTTGGTGCAGGAAACCACTTTTGCACTTGTATTAGTGTGGAAAAAACACTTTTTGCACTTGTGATAGTGTTGAAAAACCACTTTTCGCACTTGTGTTAGTGTTGAAAAACCACTTTTCGCACTGTGTTGGTGCAGGAAACTACTTTTGCACTTGTATTAGTGTGGAAAAACACTTTTCGCACTTGTGTTAGTGTTGAAAAACCACTTTTCGCACTTGTGTTGGTGCAGGAAACCACTTTTGCACTTGTATTAGTGTGGAAAAAACACTTTTTGCACTTGTGATAGTGTTGAAAAACCACTTTTCGCACTTGTGTTAGTGTTGAAAAACCACTTTTCGCACTTGTGTTAGTGTTGAAAAACCACTTTTCGCACTTGTGTTGGTGCAGGAAACCACTTTTGCACTTGTATTAGTGTGGTAAAAACACTTTTTGCACTTGTGATAGTGTTGAAAAATCACTTTTCGCACTTGTGTTAGTGTTGAAAAACCACATTTCGCACTCGTGTTGGTGCAGGAAACAACTTTTGCACTTGTATTAGTGTGGAAAAACCACTTTTCGCACTTGTGTTAATGTTGAAAAACCACTTTTCGCACTTGTGTTAGTGTTGAAAAACCACTTTTCGCACTTGTGTTGGTGCAGGAAACCACTTTTGCACTTGTATTAGTGTGGAAAAAACACTTTTTGCACTTGTGATAGTGTTGAAAAACCACTTTTCGCACTTGTGTTAGTGTTGAAAAACCACTTTTCGCACTTGTGTTAGTGTTGAAAAACCACTTTTTGCACTTGTGTTGGTGCAGGAAACCACTTTTGCACTTGTAGTAGTGTGGAAAAAACACTTTTTGCACTTGTGATAGTGTTGAAAAACCACTTTTCGCACTTGTGTTAGTGTTGAAAAACCACTTTTCGCACTTGTGTTGGTGCAGGAAACCACTTTTGCACTTGTATTAGTGTGGAAAAAACACTTTTTGCACTTGTGATAGTGTTGAAAAACCACTTTTCGCACTTGTGTTAGTGTTGAAAAACCACTTTTCGCACTTGTGTTGGTGCAGGAAACCACTTTTGCACTTGTATTAGTGTGGTAAAAACACTTTTTGCACTTGTGATAGTGTTGAAAAACCACTTTTCGCACTTGTGTTCGTGTTGAAAAACCACTTTTCGCACTTGTGTTAGTGTTGAAAAACCACTTTTCGCACTTGTGTTGGTGCAGGAAACCACTTTTGCACTTGTATTAGTGTGGTAAAAACACTTTTTGCACTTGTGATAGTGTTGAAAAACCACTTTTCGCACTTGTGTTCGTGTTGAAAAAACACTTTTCGCACTTGTGTTGGTGCAGGAAACCACTTTTGCACTTGTATTAGTGTGGGAAAACCACTTTTCGCACTTGTGTTAGTGTTGAAAAACCACTTTTCGCACTTGTGTTAGTGTTGAAAAACCACTTTTCGCACTTGTGTTGGTGCAGGAAACCACTTTTGCACTTGTATTAGTGTGCAAAAACACTTTTCGCACTTGTGTTAGTGTTGAAAAACCACTTTTCGCACTTGTGTTAGTGTTGAAAAACCACTTTTCGCACTTGTGTTGGTGCAGGAAACCACTTTTGCACTTGTATTAGTGTGGAAAAAACACTTTTTGCACTTGTGATAGTGTTGAAAAACCACTTTTCGCACTTGTGTTAGTGTTGAAAAACCACTTTTCGCACTTGTGTTGGTGCAGGAAACCACTTTTGCACTTGTATTAGTGTGGTAAAAACACTTTTTGCACTTGTGATAGTGTTGAAAAACCACTTTTTGCACTTGTGTTAGTGTTGAAAAACCACTTTTCGCACTTGTGTTAGTGTTGAAAAACCACTTTTCGCACTTGTGTTGGTGCAGGAAACCACTTTTGCACTTGTATTAGTGTGAAAAAAACACTTTTTGCACTTGTGATAGTGTTGAAAAACCACTTTTCGCACTTGTGTTAGTGTTGAAAAACCACTTTTCGCACTTGTGTTAGTGTTGAAAAACCACTTTTCGCACTTGTGTTAGTGTTGAAAAACCACTTTTCGCACTTGTGTTGGTGCAGGAAACCACTTTTGCACTTGTATTAGTGTGGAAAAAACACTTTTTGCACTTGTGATAGTGTTGAAAAACCACTTTTCGCACTTGTGTTAGTGTTGAAAAACCACTTTTCGCACTTGTGTTAGTGTTGAAAAACCACTTTTCGCACTTGTGTTGGTGCAGGAAGCCACTTTTGCACTTGTATTAGTGTGGAAAAAACACTTTTCGCACTTGTGTTAGTGTTGAAAAACCACTTTTCGCACTTGTGTTAGTGTTGAAAAACCACTTTTCGCACTTGTGTTAGTGTTGAAAAACCACTTTTCGCACTTGTGTTGGTGCAGGAAACCACTTTTGCACTTGTATTAGTGTGGTAAAAACACTTTTTGCACTTGTGATAGTGTTGAAAAACCACTTTTCGCACTTGTGTTCGTGTTGAAAAACCACTTTTCTCACTTGTGTTAGTGTTGAAAAACCACTTTTCGCACTTATGTTGGTGCAGGAAACCACTTTTGCACTTGTATTAGTGTGGTAAAAACACTTTTTGCACTTGTGATAGTGTTGAAAAACCACTTTTCGCACTTGTGTTCGTGTTGAAAAACCACTTTTCGCACTTGTGTTGGTGCAGGAAACCACTTTGCACTTGTATTAGTGTGGGAAAACCACTTTTCGCACTTGTGTTAGTGTTGAAAAACCACTTTTCGCACTTGTGTTAGTGTTGAAAAACCACTTTTCGCACTTGTGTTGGTGCAGGAAACCACTTTTGCACTTGTATTAGTGTGCAAAAACACTTTTCGCACTTGTGTTAGTGTTGAAAAACCACTTTTCGCACTTGTGTTAGTGTTGAAAAACCACTTTTCGCACTTGTGTTGGTGCAGGAAACCACTTTTGCACTTGTATTAGTGTGGAAAAAACACTTTTTGCACTTGTGATAGTGTTGAAAAACCACTTTTCGCACTTGTGTTAGTGTTGAAAAACCACTTTTCGCACTTGTGTTGGTGCAGGAAACCACTTTTGCACTTGTATTAGTGTGGTAAAAACACTTTTTGCACTTGTGATAGTGTTGAAAAACCACTTTTTGCACTTGTGTTAGTGTTGAAAAACCACTTTTCGCACTTGTGTTAGTGTTGAAAAACCACTTTTCGCACTTGTGTTGGTGCAGGAAACCACTTTTGCACTTGTATTAGTGTGGAAAAAACACTTTTTGCACTTGTGATAGTGTTGAAAAACCACTTTTCGCACTTGTGTTAGTGTTGAAAAACCACTTTTCGCACTTGTGTTAGTGTTGAAAAACCACTTTTCGCACTTGTGTTGGTGCAGGAAACAACTTTTGCACTTGTATTAGTGTGGAAAAACCACTTTTCGCACTTGTGTTAGTGTTGAAAAACCACTTTTCGCACTTGTGTTAGTGTTGAAAAACCACTTTTCGCACTTGTGTTAGTGTTGAAAAACCACTTTTCGCACTTGTGTTGGTGCAGGAAACCACTTTTGCACTTGTATTAGTGTGCAAAAACACTTTTCGCACTTGTGTTAGTGTTGAAAAACCACTTTTCGCACTTGTGTTGGTGCAGGAAACCACTTTTGCACTTGTATTAGTGTGCAAAAACACTTTTCGCACTTGTGTTAGTGTTGAAAAACCACTTTTCGCACTTGTGTTAGTGTTGAAAAACCACTTTTCGCACTTGTGTTGGTGCAGGAAACCACTTTTGCACTTGTATTAGTGTGGTAAAAACACTTTTTGCACTTGTGATAGTGTTGAAAAACCACTTTTTGCACTTGTGTTAGTGTTGAAAAACCACTTTTCGCACTTGTGTTAGTGTTGAAAAACCACTTTTCGCACTTGTGTTGGTGCAGGAAACCACTTTTGCACTTGTGTTAGTGTTGAAAAACCACTTTTCGCACTTGTGTTGGTGCAGGAAACCACTTTTGCACTTGTATTAGTGTGGAAAAAACCACTTTTCGCACTTGTGTTAGTGTTGAAAAACCACTTTTCGTACTTGTGTTAGTGTTGAAAAACCACTTTTCGCACTTGTGTTGGTGCAGGAAACCACTTTTGCACTTGTATTAGTGTGGAAAAAACACTTTTCGCACTTGTGTTAGTGTTGAAAAACCACTTTTCGCACTTGTGTTGGTGCAGGAAACCACTTTGCACTTGTATTAGTGTGGAAAAAACACTTTTTGCACTTGTGATAGTGTTGAAAAACCACTTTTCGCACTTGTGTTAGTGTTGAAAAACCACTTTTCGCACTTGTGTTAGTGTTGAAAAACCACTTTTCGCACTTGTGTTGGTGCAGGAAACCACTTTTGCACTTGTATTAGTGTGGTAAAAACACTTTTTGCACTTGTGATAGTGTTGAAAAATCACTTTTCGCACTTGTGTTAGTGTTGAAAAACCACTTTTCGCACTTGTGTTGGTGCAGGAAACAACTTTTGCACTTGTATTAGTGTGGAAAAACCACTTTTCGCACTTGTGTTAGTGTTGAAAAACCACTTTTCGCACTTGTGTTAGTGTTGAAAAACCACTTTTCGCACTTGTGTTGGTGCAGGAAACCACTTTTGCACTTGCATTAGTGTGGAAAAAACACTTTTTGCACTTGTGATAGTGTTGAAAAACCACTTTTCGCACGTGGGTTAGTGTTGAAAAACCACTTTTCGCACTTGTGTTAGTGTTGAAAAACCACTTTTCGCACTTGTGTTGGTGCAGGAAACCACTTTTTCACTTGTAGTAGTGTGGAAAAAACACTTTTTGCACTTGTGATAGTGTTGAAAAACCACTTTTCGCACTTGTGTTAGTGTTGAAAAACCACTTTTCGCACTTGTGTTGGTGCAGGAAACCACTTTTGCACTTGTAGTAGTGTGGAAAAAACACTTTTTGCACTTGTGATAGTGTTGAAAAACCACTTTTCGCACTTCTGTTAGTGTTGAAAAACCACTTTTCACACTTGTGTTTGTGTTGAAAAACCACTTTTCGCACTTGTGTTAGTGTTGAAAAACCACTTTTCGCACTTGTGTTGGTGCAGGAAACCACTTTTTCACTTGTAGTAGTGTGGAAAAAACACTTTTTGCACTTGTGATAGTGTTGAAAAACCACTTTTCGCACTTGTGTTAGTGTTGAAAAACCACTTTTCGCACTTGTGTTGGTGCAGGAAACCACTTTTGCACTTGTAGTAGTGTGGAAAAAACACTTTTTGCACTTGTGATAGTGTTGAAAAACCACTTTTCGCACTTCTGTTAGTGTTGAAAAACCACTTTTCGCACTTGTGTTTGTGTTGAAAAACCACTTTTCGCACTTTTGTTGGTGCAGGAAACCACTTTTGCACTTGTATTAGTGTGGTAAAAACACATTTTGCACTTGTGATAGTGTTGAAAAACCACTTTTCGCACTTGTGTTAGTGTTGAAAAACCACTTTTCGCACTTGTGTTGGTGCAGGAAACCACTTTTGCACTTGTATTAGTGTGGGAAAAACACTTTTTGCACTTGTGATAGTGTTGAAAAACCACTTTTCGCACTTGTGTTAGTGTTGAAAAACCACTTTTCGCACTTGTGTTAGTGCAGGAAACCACTTTTGCACTTGTATTAGTGTGGAAAAAACACTTTTTGCACTTGTGATAGTGTTGAAAAACCACTTTTCGCACTTGTGTTAGTGCTGAAAAACCACTTTTCGCATTTGTGTTGGTGCAGGAAACCACTTTTGCACTTGTATTAGTGTGGAAAAACCACTTTTCGCACTTGTGTTAGTGTTGAAAAACCACTTTTCGCACTTGTGTTGGTGCAGGAAACCACTTTTGCACTTGTATTAGTGTGGAAAAAACACTTCGCACTTGTGTTAGTGTTGAAAAACCACTTTTCGCACTTGTGTTGGTGCAGGAAACCACTTTTGCACTTGTATTAGTGTGGAAAAAACACTTTTTGCACTTGTGATAGTGTTGAAAAACCACTTTTCGCACTTGTGTTTGTGTTGAAAAACCACTTTTCGCACTTGTGTTGGTGCAGGAAACCACTTTTGCACATGTATTAGTGTGGAAAAAACACTTTTCGCACTTGTGTTAGTGTTGAAAAACCACTTTTCGCACTTGTTAGTGTTTAAAAACCACTTTTCGCACTTGTGTTAGTGTTGAAAAACCACTTTTTGCACTTGTGTTGGTGCAGGAAACCACTTTTGCACTTGTATTAGTGTGGAAAAAACACTTTTTGCACTTGTGATAGTGTTGAAAAACCACTTTTCGCACTTGTGTTAGTGTTGAAAAACCACTTTTCGCACTGTGTTGGTGCAGGAAACCACTTTTGCACTTGTATTAGTGTGGAAAAAACACTTTTCGCACTTATGTTAGTGTTGAAAAACCACTTTTCGCACTTGTGTTAGTGTTGAAAAACCACTTTTCGCACTTGTGTTGGTGCAGGAAACCACTTTTGCACTTGTATTAGTGTGGAAAAAACACTTTTTGCACTTGTGATAGTGTTGAAAAACCACTTTTCGCACTTGTGTTAGTGTTGAAAAACCACTTTTCGCACTTGTGTTAGTGTTGAAAAACCACTTTTCGCACTTGTGTTGGTGCAGGAAACCACTTTTGCACTTGTATTAGTGTGGTAAAAACACTTTTTGCACTTGTGATAGTGTTGAAAAACCACTTTTCGCACTTGTGTTAGTGTTGAAAAACCACTTTTCGCACTTGTGTTAGTGTTGAAAAACCACTTTTCGCACTTGTGTTGGTGCAGGAAACAACTTTTGCACTTGTATTAGTGTGGAAAAACCACTTTTCGCACTTGTGTTAGTGTTGAAAAACCACTTTTCGCACTTATGTTAGTGTTGAAAAACCACTTTTCGCACTTGTGTTGGTGCAGGAAACCACTTTTGCACTTGTATTAGTGTGGAAAAAACACTTTTTGCACTTGTGATAGTGTTGAAAAACCACTTTTCGCACTTGTGTTAGTGTTGAAAAACCACTTTTCGCACTTGTGTTAGTGTTGAAAAACCACTTTTCGCACTTGTGTTGGTGCAGGAAACCACTTTTGCACTTGTAGTAGTGTGGAAAAAACACTTTTTGCACTTGTGATAGTGTTGAAAAACCACTTTTCGCACTTGTGTTGGTGCAGGAAACCACTTTTGCACTTGTAGTAGTGTGGAAAAAACACTTTTTGCACTTGTGATAGTGTTGAAAAACCACTTTTCGCACTTCTGTTAGTGTTGAAAAACCACTTTTCGCACTTGTGTTGGTGTTGAAAAACCACTTTTCGCACTTGTGTTGGTGCAGGAAACCACTTTTGCACTTGTATTAGTGTGGTAAAAACACATTTTGCACTTGTGATAGTGTTGAAAAACCACTTTTCGCACTTGTGTTAGTGTTGAAAAACCACTTTTCGCACTTGTGTTGGTGCAGGAAACCACTTTTGCACTTGTATTAGTGTGGGAAAAACACTTTTTGCACTTGTGATAGTGTTGAAAAACCACTTTTCGCACTTGTGTTAGTGTTGAAAAACCACTTTTCGCACTTGTGTTAGTGTTGAAAAACCACATTTCGCACTTGTGTTGGTGCAGGAAACCACTTTTGCACTTGTTTTAGTGTGGAAAAAACACTTTTTGCACTTGTGATAGTGTTGAAAAACCACTTTTCGCACTTGTGTTGGTGCAGGAAACCACTTTTGCACTTGTATTAGTGTGGGAAAAACTTTTTGCACTTGTGATAGTGTTGAAAAACCACTTTTCGCACTTGTGTTAGTGTTGAAAAACCACTTTTCGCACTTGTGTTAGTGCAGGAAACCACTTTTGCACTTGTATTAGTGTGGAAAAAAACACTTTTTGCACTTGTGATAGTGTTGAAAACCCACTTTTCGCACTTGTGTTAGTGCTGAAAAACCACTTTTCGCATTTGTGTTGGTGCAGGAAACCACTTTTGCACTTGTATTAGTGTGGAAAAACCACTTTTCGCACTTGTGTTAGTGTTGAAAAACCACTTTTCGCACTTGTGTTGGTGCAGGAAACCACTTTTGCACTTGTATTAGTGTGGAAAAAACACTTCGCACTTGTGTTAGTGTTGAAAAACCACTTTTCGCACTTGTGTTGGTGCAGGAAACCACTTTTGCACTTGTATTAGTGTGGAAAAAACACTTTTTGCACTTGTGATAGTGTTGAAAAACCACTTTTCGCACTTGTGTTTGTGTTGAAAAACCACTTTTCGCACTTGTGTTGGTGCAGGAAACCACTTTTGCACATGTATTAGTGTGGAAAAAACACTTTTCGCACTTGTGTTAGTGTTGAAAAACCACTTTTCGCACTTGTTAGTGTTTAAAAACCACTTTTCGCACTTGTGTTAGTGTTGAAAAACCACTTTTTGCACTTGTGTTGGTGCAGGAAACCACTTTTGCACTTGTATTAGTGTGGAAAAAACACTTTTTGCACTTGTGATAGTGTTGAAAAACCACTTTTCGCACTTGTGTTAGTGTTGAAAAACCACTTTTCGCACTGTGTTGGTGCAGGAAACCACTTTTGCACTTGTATTAGTGTGGAAAAAACACTTTTCGCACTTATGTTAGTGTTGAAAAACCACTTTTCGCACTTGTGTTAGTGTTGAAAAACCACTTTTCGCACTTGTGTTGGTGCAGGAAACCACTTTTGCACTTGTATTAGTGTGGAAAAAACACTTTTTGCACTTGTGATAGTGTTGAAAAACCACTTTTCGCACTTGTGTTAGTGTTGAAAAACCACTTTTCGCACTTGTGTTAGTGTTGAAAAACCACATTTCGCACTTGTGTTGGTGCAGGAAACCACTTTTGCACTTGTATTAGTGTGGTAAAAACACTTTTTGCACTTGTGATAGTGTTGAAAAACCACTTTTCGCACTTGTGTTAGTGTTGAAAAACCACTTTTCGCACTTGTGTTAGTGTTGAAAAACCACTTTTCGCACTTGTGTTGGTGCAGGAAACAACTTTTGCACTTGTATTAGTGTGGAAAAACCACTTTTCGCACTTGTGTTAGTGTTGAAAAACCACTTTTCGCACTTATGTTAGTGTTGAAAAACCACTTTTCGCACTTGTGTTGGTGCAGGAAACCACTTTTGCACTTGTATTAGTGTGGAAAAAACACTTTTTGCACTTGTGATAGTGTTGAAAAACCACTTTTCGCACTTGTGTTAGTGTTGAAAAACCACTTTTCGCACTTGTGTTAGTGTTGAAAAACCACTTTTCGCACTTGTGTTGGTGCAGGAAACCACTTTTGCACTTGTAGTAGTGTGGAAAAAACACTTTTTGCACTTGTGATAGTGTTGAAAAACCACTTTTCGCACTTGTGTTGGTGCAGGAAACCACTTTTGCACTTGTAGTAGTGTGGAAAAAACACTTTTTGCACTTGTGATAGTGTTGAAAAACCACTTTTCGCACTTCTGTTAGTGTTGAAAAACCACTTTTCGCACTTGTGTTGGTGTTGAAAAACCACTTTTCGCACTTGTGTTGGTGCAGGAAACCACTTTTGCACTTGTATTAGTGTGGTAAAAACACATTTTGCACTTGTGATAGTGTTGAAAAACCACTTTTCGCACTTGTGTTAGTGTTGAAAAACCACTTTTCGCACTTGTGTTGGTGCAGGAAACCACTTTTGCACTTGTATTAGTGTGGGAAAAACACTTTTTGCACTTGTGATAGTGTTGAAAAACCACTTTTCGCACTTGTGTTAGTGTTGAAAAACCACTTTTCGCACTTGTGTTAGTGTTGAAAAACCACATTTCGCACTTGTGTTGGTGCAGGAAACCACTTTTGCACTTGTTTTAGTGTGGAAAAAACACTTTTTGCACTTGTGATAGTGTTGAAAAACCACTTTTCGCACTTGTGTTGGTGCAGGAAACCACTTTTGCACTTGTATTAGTGTGGAAAAAACACTTTTCGCACTTGTGTTAGTGTTGAAAAACCACTTTTCGCACTTGTGTTAGTGTTGAAAAACCACTTTTCGCACTTGTGTTGGTGCAGGAAACCACTTTTGCACTTGTATTAGTGTGGAAAAAACACTTTTTGCACTTGTGATAGTGTTGAAAAACCACTTTTCGCACTTGTGTTAGTGCTGAAAAACCACTTTTCGCATTTGTGTTGGTGCAGGAAACCACTTTTGCACTTGTATTAGTGTGGCAAAACCACTTTTCGCACTTATGTTAGTGTTGAAAAACCACTTTTCGCACTTGTGTTGGTGCAGGAAACCACTTTTGCACTTGTATTAGTGTGGAAAAAACACTTTTCGCACTTGTGTTAGTGTTGAAAAACCACTTTTCGCACTTGTGTTGGTGCAGGAAACCACTTTTGCACTTGTATTAGTGTGGAAAAAACACTTTTTGCACTTGTGATAGTGTTGAAAAACCACTTTTCGCACTTGTGTTAGTGTTGAAAAACCACTTTTCGCACTTGTGTTGGTGCAGGAAACCACTTTTGCACATGTATTAGTGTGGAAAAAACACTTTTCGCACTTGTGTTAGTGTTGAAAAACCACTTTTTGCACTTGTGTTAGTGTTGAAAAACCACTTTTCGCACTTGTGTTAGTGTTGAAAAACCACTTTTTGCACTTGTGTTGGTGCAGGAAACCACTTTTGCACTTGTGTTAGTGTGGAAAAAACACTTCGCACTTGTGTTAGTGTTGAAAAACCAATTTTCGCACTTGTGTTCGTGTTGAAAAACCACTTTTCGCACTTGTGTTGGTGCAGGAAACCACTTTTGCACTTGTATTAGTGTGGAAAAAACACTTTTTGCACTTGTGGTAGTGTTGAAAAACCACTTTTCGCACTTGTGTTAGTGTTGAAAAACCACTTTTCGCACTGTGTTGGTGCAGGAAACCACTTTTGCACTTGTATTAGTGTGGAAAAAACACTTTTCGCACTTATGTTAGTGTTGAAAAACCACTTTTCGCACTTGTGTTAGTGTTGAAAAACCACTTTTCGCACTTGTGTTGGTGCAGGAAACCACTTTTGCACTTGTATTCGTGTGGAAAAAACACTTTTTGCACTTGTGATAGTGATGAAAAACCACTTTTCGCACTTGTGTTAGTGTTGAAAAACCACTTTTCGCACTTGTGTTGGTGCAGGAAACCACTTTTGCACTTGTATTAGTGTGGTAAAAACACTTTTTGCACTTGTGATAGTGTTGAAAAACCACTTTTCGCACTTGTGTTAGTGTTGAAAAACCACTTTTCGCACTTGTGTTGGTGCAGGAAACCACTTTTGCACTTGTATTAGTGTGGTAAAAACACTTTTTGCACTTGTGATAGTGTTGAAAAACCACTTTTCGCACTTGTGTTAGTGTTGAAAAACCACTTTTCGCACTTGTGTTGGTGCAGGAAACCACTTTTGCACTTGTATTAGTGTGGAAAAACCACTTTTCGCACTTGTGTTAGTGTTGAAAAACCACTTTTCGCACTTGTGTTAGTGTTGAAAAACCACTTTTCGCACTTGTGTTGGTTCAGGAAACCACTTTTGCACTTGTATTAGTGTGGAAAAACCACTTTTCGCACTTGTGTTAGTGTTGAAAAACCACTTTTCGCACTTGTGTTAGTGTTGAAAAACCACTTTTCGCACTTGTGTTGGTGCAGGAAACCACTTTTGCACTTGTATTAGTGTGGAAAAAACACTTTTTGCACTTGTGATAGTGTTGAAAAACCACTTTTCGCACTTGTGTTAGTGTTTAAAAACCACTTTTCGCACTTGTGTTGGTGCAGGAAACCACTTTTGCACTTGTATTAGTGTGGAAAAAACACTTTTTGCACTTGTGATAGTGTTGAAAAACCACTTTTCGCACTTGTGTTAGTGTTGAAAAACCACTTTTCACACTTGTGTTGGTGCAGGAAACCACTTTTGCACTTGTATTAGTGTGGAAAAAACACTTTTTGCACTTGTGATAGTGTTGAAAAACCACTTTTCGCACTTGTGTTAGTGTTGAAAAACCACTTTTCACACTTGTGTTAGTGTTGAAAAACCACTTTTCGCACTTGTGTTGGTGCAGGAAACCACTTTTGCACTTGTATTAGTGTGGAAAAAACACTTTTTGCACTTGTGATAGTGTTGAAAAACCACTTTTCGCACTTGTGTTAGTGTTGAAAAACCACTTTTCGCACTTGTGTTAGTGTTGAAAAACCACTTTTCGCACTTGTGTTGGTGCAGGAAACCACTTTTGCACTTGTATTCGTGTGGTAAAAACACTTTTTGCACTTGTGATAGTGTTGAAAAACCACTTTTTGCACTTGTGCTAGTGTTGAAAAACCACTTTTCGCACTTGTGTTAGTGTTGAAAAACCACTTTTCGCACTTGTGTTGGTGCAGGAAACCACTTTTGCACTTGTATTAGTGTGGTAAAAACACTTTTTGCACTTGTGTTAGTGTTGAAAAACCACTTTTCGCACTTGTGTTAGTGTTGAAAAACCACTTTTCGCACTTGTGTTGGTGCAGGAAACCACTTTTGCACTTGTATTAGTGTGCAAAAACACTTTTCGCACTTGTGTTAGTGTTGAAAAACCACTTTTCGCACTTGTGTTAGTGTTGAAAAACCACTTTTCGCACTTGTGTTGGTGCAGGAAACCACTTTTGCACTTGTATTAGTGTGGAAAAAACACTTTTTGCACTTGTGATAGTGTTGAAAAACCACTTTTCGCACTTGTGTTAGTGTTGAAAAACCACTTTTCACACTTGTGTTGGTGCAGGAAACCACTTTTGCACTTGTATTAGTGTGGAAAAAACACTTTTTGCACTTGTGATAGTGTTGAAAAACCACTTTTCGCACTTGTGTTAGTGTTGAAAAACCACTTTTCGCACTTGTGTTAGTGTTGAAAAACCACTTTTCGCACTTGTGTTGGTGCAGGAAACCACTTTTGCACTTGTATTAGTGTGGTAAAAACACTTTTTGCACTTGTGATAGTGTTGAAAAATCACTTTTCGCACTTGTGTTAGTGTTGAAAAACCACTTTTCGCACTTGTGTTGGTGCAGGAAACAACTTTTGCACTTGTATTAGTGTGGAAAAACCACTTTTCGCACTTGTGTTAGTGTTGAAAAACCACTTTTCGCACTTGTGTTAGTGTTGAAAAACCTCTTTTCGCACTTGTGTTGGTGCAGGAAACCACTTTTGCACTTGTATTAGTGTGGAAAAAACACTTTTTGCACTTGTGATAGTGTTGAAAAACCACTTTTCGCACTTGTGTTAGTGTTGAAAAACCACTTTTCGCACTTGTGTTAGTGTTTAAAAACCACTTTTCGCACTTGTGTTGGTGCAGGAAACCACTTTTGCACTTGTAGTAGTGTGGAAAAAACACTTTTTGCACTTGTGATAGTGTTGAAAAACCACTTTTCGCAGTTTGTGTTAATGTTGAAAAACCACTTTTTGCACTTGTGTTGGTGCAGGAAACCACTTTTGCACTTGTATTAGTGTTGAAAAACCACTTTTTGCACTTGTGTTAGTGTTAAAAAACCAATTTTCGCACTTGTGTTAGTGTTGAAAAACCACTTTTCGCACTTGTGTTGGTGCAGGAAACCACTTTTGCACTTGTATTAGTGTGGTAAAAACACTTTTTGCACTTGTGATAGTGTTGAAAAACCACTTTTCGCACTTGTGTTCGTGTTGAAAAACCACTTTTCGCACTTGTGTTGGTGCAGGAAACCACTTTTGCACTTGTATTAGTGTGGGAAAACCACTTTTCACACTTGTGTTAGTGTTGAAAAACCACTTTTCGCACTTGTGTTGGTGCAGGAAACCACTTTTCGCACTTGTGTTGGTGCAGGAAACCACTTTTGCACTTGTAGTAGTGTGGAAAAAACACTTTTTGCACTTGTGATAGTGTTGAAAAACCACTTTTCGCACTTTGTGTTAATGTTGAAAAACCACTTTTTGCACTTGTGTTGGTGCAGGAAACCACTTTTGCACTTGTATTAGTGTTGAAAAACCACTTTTTGCACTTGTGTTAGTGTTGAAAAACCAATTTTTCGCACTTGTGTTAGTGTTGAAAAACCACTTTTCGCACTTGTGTTGGTGCAGGAAACCACTTTTGCACTTGTATTAGTGTGGTAAAAACACTTTTTGCACTTGTGATAGTGTTGAAAAAACCACTTTTCGCACTTGTGTTCGTGTTGAAAAACCACTTTTCGCACTTGTGTTGGTGCAGGAAACCACTTTTGCACTTGTATTAGTGTGGGAAAACCACTTTTCGCACTTGTGTTAGTGTTGAAAAACCACTTTTCGCACTTGTGTTGGTGCAGGAAACCACTTTTGCACTTGTATTAGTGTGCAAAAACACTTTTCGCACTTGTGTTAGTGTTGAAAAACCACTTTTCGCACTTGTGTTAGTGTTGAAAACCCACTTTTCGCACTTGTGTTGGTGCAGGAAACCACTTTTGCACTTGTGATAGTGTTGAAAAACCACTTTTCGCACTTGTGTTAGTGTTGAAAAACCACTTTTCGCACTTGTGTTGGTGCAGGAAACCACTTTTGCACTTGTATTAGTGTGGTAAAAAACACTTTTTGCACTTGTGATAGTGTTGAAAAACCACTTTTCGCACTTGTGTTGGTGCAGGAAACCACTTTTGCACTTGTATTAGTGTGGAAAAAACACTTTTTGCACTTGTGATAGTGTTGAAAAACCACTTTTCGCACTTGTGTTAGTGTTGAAAAACCACTTTTCGCACTTGTGTTAGTGTTGAAAAACCACTTTTCGCACTTGTGTTAGTGTTGAAAAACCACTTTTCGCACTTGTGTTGGTGCAGGAAACAACTTTTCGCACTTGTGTTAGTGTTGAAAACCACTTTTCGCACTTGTGTTAGTGTTGAAAAACCACTTTTCGCACTTGTGTTAGTGTTGAAAAACCACTTTTCGCACTTGTGTTGGTGCAGGAAGCCACTTTTGCACTTGTATTAGTGTGGAAAAAACACTTTTTGCACTTGTGATAGTGTTGAAAAAACCACTTTTCGCACTTGAGTTAGTGTTGAAAAACCACTTTTCGCACTTGTGTTAGTGTTGAAAAACCACTTTTCGCACTTGTGTTGGTGCAGGAAGCCACTTTTGCACCTGTATTAGTGTGGAAAAAACACTTTTTGCACTTGTGATAGTGTTGAAAAACCACTTTTCGCACTTGTGTTAGTGTTGAAAAACCACTTTTTGCACTTGTGTTAGTGTTGAAAAACCACTTTTCGCACTTGTGTTGGTGCAGGAAACCACTTTTGCACTTGTATTAGTGTGGTAAAAACACTTTTTGCACTTGTGATAGTGTTGAAAAACCACTTTTCGCACTTGTGTTAGTGTTGAAAAACCACTTTTCGCACTTGTGTTGGTGCAGGAAACCACTTTTGCACTTGTATTAGTGTTGAAAAACCACTTTTCGCACTTGTGTTAGTGTTGAAAAACCACATTTCGCACTTGTGTTGGTGCAGGAAACCACTTTTGCACTTGTATTAGTGTGGAAAAAACACTTTTTGCACTTGTGATAGTGTTGAAAAACCACTTTTCGCACTTGTGTTGGTGCAGGAAACCACTTTTGCACTTGTAGTAGTGTG
>NW_027619333.1:0-42500 GCF_964187855.1 Myxine glutinosa
AAAATCCTGGTGGTTTTCGGCTACTCTGTATTTTAATATCGATGGTTTAAAAAACCGCACCAGCTGCAATTCCATGGTGTAGTTTGGGGCGGCGCTATTGCCCCTTTCCGATCCCGCGGTTGCGCATACGTACAGAATACTGTACATATTTATATATTTTTAATGTGCTTTTTATTGTATTTTAAATAGTTTTTTAAACTTATTTTATTGTTAATTTATGTACTATTGTATTTATTTTAAATATATTTTTAAGGAAAACAAATGTTTTCACGTCCGTGGGAGTGATGTAAAGTCGCACATAATGACAAAATGCGCGCCATTTTTTCGCGCCAAGAACGAATAAACGGTAGTTGAGATTTTATTCGAATTCGAATGCCATTAAATTTCAACTGTTGGAAACAATAATTATTTCAACTGTTGGAAATTGAAATAATTATTGTTTCCAACAGTTGAAATTTAATGGAATTCAAATTCGAATAAAATGTCAACTAAAAAAAAAAAAACGTCGCGTTTTAAAATTATGACGTCATCAGCGTATTTCGGAACGTTAATTTTTCAACTTCATATTCGGAATCAGTACGTCCCAGAGCAACTACAGCACACCTTAAATGTTTAAAAAACCTTCGGTTTTTAAATTATGATGTCATCAGCGTATTTCATAACGTTAATTTTTCAACTTTGCCGACAATGACTTCCGACTTCCGGGTTCGGAATGCGGGACCAATGCCATTTGACAGGGAATAAAAAATAAATGCGACATTCAATTGACGACAATGACTTCCGACTTGACTCCCCCCTCCACCCTACCCCCTCCCCCTCCCCCTCTTCTCCCTCCCCCCTTCCCCTCCCCTTCCCCCTCCCCCTCCCTTCCCCCCCCTCCCCTCCCCCTCCCCCCTCTTCTCTCCTCTCCTCCTCCCCCTCCCCCTCTTCTCCCCTCCCCCCTCTTCTCCCCTCCCCCCCTCCCCTCACCCCCCTTCCCCTCCCCCTTTCTCCATCCCCCCTCCCCCTACCCTCCCCCCTTTCTCCCTCCCCCTCCCCCTCCCCTCCCCTCCCCCCTCTTCTCCCCTCTCCCCCTCTTCTCCCCTCCCCACCCTCCCCTCCCCTTCCCCCTCCCCTCCCTTCACCCGCCCGGCAATGCCGGGTACTTCCCATGGCCAGCTGTACGTGGGCTGCTCGAGGGTTGGAAAACCAAGCAATCTTTATGTTTTGGCACCAAGTTAGAAAACCAGAAATGTTGTATGCCAAGAGGTTTTGAGAAATTGACAATTGACAAAACGTCATGTAGGAAATGTACTGTGATATTGCTCTAAAATATACATGTTCTTTTCATCATATATTTGTCTTATTCTTATTCAACCCGGGCGAAGCCGGGTACCTCAGCTAGTGTCCTTATAAAAGGTCTTTGTCCGAGATCATTATTTTTAACTGTGTGTTTTCATTCATCATGTTGCGATCGGTGCAGCCGTTTATGTGGTACCCGGAAAAATAACGTTAGGAGGGAGTCCAAACCTGAAAATGCTGGAGACCAAAGCTGGAATTATTGGAAAAACAATATAGCCTATTTTACTCCAGGGGGTCCCAGGATTACTCACCCAAAATATCGTTGCGATCGGTTCAGTCGTTTTTGCGGTACATTCGAACGGACGGACAGACAGACGGACGGACATTTGGTGAATTATAGTAAGATGTCTGAGATATCACCTGGACAAATAAACAAACACAAGAAAACAAACAAACAAAGAAATGAATGGAGTGAAAACTGAGTACTCCTTTCGGTGCGCGTCATCGCTGCCATCTTCAGCCAACTTCAGGCCCCCTCTGGCGCCCAGTGATGACATCATGCAGTGCCTGGAGATTGAATAGTAAACGAGCAGTGTACAACAATATCCCCACTCCCCATGCGTTTTTTTAACTTGCAATATTGACCCCCGGCCCCCTTGTGGAAATAAATTTTATTGTCGGGAATTTGATTGGTGGGGTATTTTTTTTTTTTTTTTGTATACTGAATCGAGGCTCGTGAAAGAGCTAACATTTACTTCACAAACAAATCGACCAGACAAACAAAATACACAAAAAGAGGGAGCGGAAGACAAGATGGGGAGAAAAGGGGAAGCACACAAACACAACATCCGAGAGCAGGGAGATGTGTGGAAGGGAGAGGGCCCGGGGGGAGGAGGCATGGGAAGGGGGGGGGGGAGGGAGAAGTATAAAGCACAAGGACACCAAGGACTTCCAGGACAGAAGTTGGTACACGTATTTCAAAAAGGGGAATTGGGGTGAAATTAGCGGGGGTAGAAAAGATCAAGGTTTTGGATGGGGGAAGATAAGAGATGGTGGTGAACAGCTGTTTTAAAGACTTGGAGGGTGGAGTGGGATTGAAGAGAGTGAGGGAGTTTGTTCCAGATGCGGGAGAAAAGAGGAATGAAGGAGTGAAGGTGAGAAGAGAGTCTTGATTTTGGCAGTATAACCAAAAGAGGGTTGCAGGCAGATCTTGTGCGACCTGTAGGAATATTTGCGGGACAGAGCCCAGAGAGAGCTGGGGGGGCAAGGCCAGAGAGGAGTCGGTAGAAGACGGAAAGACCACCAACCTGCCTGCGGTGAGTGAGTGAGAGGCCCTTGGAGTTAGCTTCATCGCGGGAGATTCCAATCATTCTGAATGCTTTGGTTTCAACAGCGCGAAGGCGAGCTAGGTGTGAGGCAGGAGCACCAGCCCAGAGGGGAGAGCAGTATTCCATTGAGCTGCGGATGAAAGCCTTGTATGTGGTGAGGAGCTCAGGTGTGCCAAGGAAGGACTTCACACGACGGAGGATGCCCAGTCGGCGACTGGCTTTGGAGGCCAGATTTGAAATGTGGTTTTTCCAAGAAAGATCATGGCAGATAGTGAGACCCAAAAGCTTGAGTGACAGAACTTCTTGGAGAGGATTATTCAGAAAGTGGATGGGAGGGTTGTCCAGTCGGTCTTTTCGGAGAGACATCGTAAGAGTGTGAGATTTGTCAGGATTGAAAGACATGTTCCACTTGTTTGCCCAGTCTGTGATTTTGTCAAGGTCTGCAGAGAGTGAGGAGGCTGCAGACTGCCGATCTGAGGGATGAAGAATCGAGCGACAGAGAGTAGAGTCGTCAGCAAAGAGATAGAGAGGATTTTCAAGAGAGTCAGAGAGATCATTGATGAAGACCAGAAAAAGCACAGGGCCCAGAACACTGCCTTGGGGAACTCCAGCCTGAACAGGAAGACGAGATGAGAGAAACCCATTCAGGGCCACACGTTGACTACGACTAGAGAGGAAGTCCGCCAGCCATGCGTGGAGATTTCCATGGATACCAAAAGAGGAGAGTTTGGTGAGCAGAGCGGGGTGCCAGACTGTATCGAAGGCACGTGATATGTCAAGTGAGACTGCTCTAATTTCCTGTTTGGCATTGAGGACCTCCATCCATTGTTGAGAAAGCAGAAGCAGCATGTCCAGAGTGGAGTGTCCAGGTCTGAAACCAAATTGATGATCAGAGATCAAGCCATTGGAGAAGAGGAAAGATTTCATATCTGAAGCAATGATGGATTCCATGACCTCGCTGATAATTGGGAGAAGGCTGATTGGTCTGTAGTTGCTGGGATCTGTTTTTGCACCTTTTTTGTGCAAAGCGGTGATGTTGGCAGATTTCCAAGCAGATGGAAGATGACCTTGAGCAAAAGAGAGGGTGAAGAGAACAGAGAGAGGGAGTGAAAGAGCGGAAGAACATGATTTTAGGACCCGTGGGCTGATGCCGTCAGGTCCAGTTGCAGAATCAGAGTCGAGGGATGACAGACACTTTTCCACCTTGTCAGGAGGAAAGGACACAGAGTCCAGGAGCAGCTGGGTACGACTGGGTATGGTGGGTACAGAGAGGGATGGGTTTGGGACACAAGATTTAGAGGCAAACACAGAGTTGAGGCATTCGGCTTTTTCACGTGCGGAGTCAGCCGTGTGGCCATTTAAGGTGAGGGAGGGGATGGAGGGGGAACAAACACCAGAAACAGATTTTACCAGACGCCACCAGGATTTGGAAGAGGGAGACAGATAAGAGAGTTCGGTCCTGAGGACGGAGAGATATTGTTTCCTGGCTATATAGGGTTGGTGGGTGAACACACACTGAGACACACTGAACTGACTGAACTGACACTGAACTGACACTGAGACACACACTGAACACACACTGAGAACACAAACTGAGGGTGGACACACACTTGTTTCGGGCTTTGTGAAAGGAAATGAGATTTCCTTCCGTTGGATTTGCTTTCCAGGAGACGAAAGCAAGTTGTTTCTGGGCAATAGCCTCACCACAAGATTCCGTGTACCATGGACGGGAGGAAGGGTATGACAACTGAAGACGAGAAGGGATAAAACTGTGCATGAGAGAGAGCAATTTACTTTGGAAGAATTCCCAGGATGAGTTGATGTCAGAGGCAGTAGAGATGGGAGACCAGTCCAGATGATTGATGGCTGCTTGAAGACCGTGCCAGTTGGCCTGAGTGAAATGCCAGACTCGTCGACGCTGAGGAGGCTCTCTGAAAATGGTCAGACAGATGTCCACTTTAACAAGCACATGATCAGAAGGTCTGATCTGGTCTGATCTGATCAGAAGGTATGGTCTGATCATTGCAATGACCTGATCGAACATAAAAAAATGAATGCTTATAATGTGTACATCATTGTTTTCAGAGGTAATCAGAATAGATCTGAAGTAAATCAATACCAAATACCAAGAGGTTAAGTAGCTAGCAGGTGACTTGTTGATTTACTTTTTTCACAATTCAAGTGTGTACCAATTCTCATCGAAGTTGGAGGATCTTTGTAGTTTCATAAACCCTACTTTATTTTATTTAAATGGTCTGGCTCAAATCCTCTCTGTACAAAAAGGCTGTTCACTCCATGTTCTTAAATGTGGTGACTGGATAAAACCACTAAGCCATCCAAACCATGATATCATCAGAGTGAGATAGTCAATTGCACTGCCGGGGACATGGCACACCCCCTCGCTTGTGACAATAGGCATCAGCAAAACAATTATCACATTTTTAATTTAAATATTTGTGGTATTGACGAACTTTTTGAAAAATCTCATTTGAAAAGAAGTCCATATTCTTTTTTTCATGTCATGACATTTGTAAGAACTAGCAACGGTACCCGCCCTATGGGCGGGGCTTCAATTGGGAGGCCCAAATGAAAAGGCAAAATATCAGAAATGGAAGGTTTTTTTTAATTTAAATGATTCATATAAACATCCGTTGAATCATATCACACGCAAATCATCAAAATCTAAACAGTATCTTTAGAATTTCAATAAAAGCCACATCACTGTTCATATCGGTAAATATTCTTCCATCGTGTTTCAAATCGTGATCGATACACTATGATCGTGATGATCATGATCGTGAATCGTGATCGATAATCGTGTTCACAATCGCTATGTCGTATGTACTCCCGATACGTGTACCAAATTCCCGATACGTGTAACTGTACCAAATCAACAGTTAAAAGGATTTTGAGCCGATAGCTGTTACGGCCTTGGCAAGATCGATGGAGACAGCGATCTGTTAGCGATCGATGGAGACATGTTGCTTTCCCGGGTGCCGCACAAATGGCTGCACCGATCGCGCGGCACCCGGGAAAGCAACGTCGTCACAATGAGAACAATGAACGTTATGTGAACGCGAATATTATGCGGGAGACCAAACCCGATAATGCTGGAGACTAAAGCTGAAATTGGGAAAACGAAATAGCCTATTTTACTCCTGGAGATCCCAGGATTACCCACCCAAAATATCTTTGCAATCGGTTCAGCAGTTTTTATGGTACCTTCGAACAGACAGACAGACAGACGGATGGACATTTGGTGAATTATAGTAAGATGAGCTATCACACAGTAATTACATTACTATCACAGTAATTACATTACAATTACTTCAATTACTTCTACAATTACTTCAATTACTTCTACAATTACTTCAATTACTTCTACAATTGCTTCAATTACTTCAATTACTTCTACAATTACTTCAACTACTTCAATTACTTCTACAATTACTTCTACAATTACTTCAATTCCTTCTACAATTACTTCAATTCCTTCTACAATTACTTCAATTATTTCTACAATTACTTCAATTACTTCTACAATTACTTCAATTACTTCAATTACATCTACAATTACTTCAATATCATGGTCAGTATAGAAAATAATTCTCTAATTTCTTGGAAAATAATGGTGAAGTTTTTTTTTTAATACTTGGGCTCAGGCTTATAATAGAGCTGACACACACACACACACACACACACACACACACACACACACACACACACACACACACACACACACACACACACACACACACACACTGATGAGACAAACACTTACCACAGCCACTGAGCTTGGGGAAGTGCCGTCACTACCGTCGCTTCCCGGGATACTCTGGGTATCAGCGACGTCATAACAATGGTGCAACTTTTCTCGCTGTACTCAGCGGGGCAAAGAGGAATTTCCTCCTCCCCATGGATGCCAACCGATGGGGATTGTCTGTGCTCTATCTTTTTCAAGCAAGGAAGCAGCACATACCATTTTAAAATTATTTGGTATGACATGAACCGGTCCAAACCGGATGGACGTTTTTTTAGGAGGCACCATCTCCTTAATGGATGGCCAATCGCTCCCTGCAGGAGCTCATCAACCATTTGCCAGGTGTTCTTTTTGGACCTGGCAGGGTGTCACAATCATCCTCCCCACAAGCAAAGCCAGTGAGGGGTGTCGGTTTAGTCGCCGACAACCAAAATGGTACAAATGTGCACAAACCTTATCCTTGCACAAAAAGGATAACAATCAAAGCAATATTTTGTGTTTAAAAACATTTAAAAAAGAATTTGTCCATTTTAAAAGAACAACCATCATTTTACAAAAATTCCATTCAAACGTGAACAAAATGGACTCCTTTAGGAAGTGGCTTCAAGCTAAATTATATGTATTGTATGTGTATTATATGTATGTATGTAATGTATGTAAATTGTATGTAATATGTAATTGTATATTGTATGTAAATTATATGTATATTGACACCTCCCATGCTCTTCTAGCTGAAGAAGTTGCACAAAGCAACCAAGAAAAACTACCGAAAGACAAGCCCTTAGCAGTTTCAAACACTACCCGAGTTCCTCTGCAGCTGTGAAGACATTCACAAGTTGTATATACATGAGAATCCCAATGCTACACACCCCTCAGCCTCTGGACCAGTTTCATCACCAAATGGCAAATCATCAATGACAGCACAGACAGAAACACACACCATCGAGGCTCCCAAGCATGTACCACATGCAAATATCAAAAGCGGTCAACATATTTATTACCTCCACATACTGGACAAACAGACACATATCATTCCTTCCTTATCGTTACCTTTGTTCCAACACTATTTCAATCCCTGCTTAGTAATTTGTGTGACCAAAGTATAAAAATAAAACGGTTCCCCAAATACATGTTCCCTCTTGCCCCAGTGTTCATCTATGTCTCAATAATATTGAGATCACGTATCTCCTGGTCATGTGGAGAGGAAAGCTGGCTTGCAGGCTTTACCTATATGACAATTATACGTGCCTGAAATTTTCCAAGAGCACTTTTTCCCCCCTGGTGCGGTGTATACAAGCGGTGGATTATTTGCGTGAAAGTATATGGTAATGATTTCCCACAGTGTTGTAATGAACTCCAGAGCATATTCAGACTGCTCACATAAATTTTATCTTTCTCTCAAATGTATTCACCCTTCATTTATTCTGTTAAGAAAAAGTGTCAGTCAATAATAGCTATTGTAGCGACCCATGGGTCCCCCAAGCGAGACCAGCAGCAGAATCTCCTTGCTCCAGCCGGTGACGTCACCGGCGGACAACCTCGGCGCCGGGGTGGCTGGTCACATGACCACCAAAGCGTGCCGCGCGTGTGGTTATAATCCTTTGCACCTGTCGGTCACGTGACCACCGAAACACGCCTTGCCTGAGAGGCGTGGCTTTCGGTTTCGGTTATGCTTTCTGGTTTTGGATATATATGCAGCCCGATAAACGGGCTTGACAGGGTTCCCGAGTTGGCTTTTACAATAAACATCTTCTCAGACGAGCTTGTGTCTTGCCCGTCACTTCGTCCGTCTCAAGCAAGAGCCCGGCTCTTCATTATAATAATTAAATTAAAGAATATGAATACATATCTTCAATATTATGACAAATTTGTGTTTGAAACCATGATTTTATAAAGCTTGGCATCGACATACGTGGACTCATTCTTTTGCGTTTTTTAAATCAGAGTTTTTCATTACCTTGGAGAGCAGCTTCTCGAAGAGCAGGAAAATAAACTATTTTCCATAAAACAAGATTTACTATAATAAACTTTCTCCTCTTTAGCTCCTGCATGGTTATCAAAATGCTGAGGGCTGATTTGAAGCAAGGTTAACTGCCCGGAACAAAGATCATAGAAACTACTTGAACAACATTTCTCTTATTTCCTTTATACTTGAAGCACATCTAAAATGAGAACAGTTGCACAGATAGATAGCTTGTCGGTGTTACAGAAATTAAAAGGTCATGTGATTTTTTTTCAATGTAAACAAGAAAGCCATTTTGGAACGGCAGCAACAGTCACCATCAGCCTCAAATTTTCTGAATCGTTTCAACAGCACCATAAGACAGCTGCTCTAAAGGAATATCCCTTCCTTGAGATGCATGTAAAAGCCAAACTGCAGAGCGGTTGCAGACAACAGGTGCTACTCGCTAAAAATACGATGCCACCATTGCTGGACCTTGGAATTAATCCATGGTAAAGAACACCACCTTCGATTCAAAAGCAAAGATGTTACACTTGGTCTCTAATGCACACGTGATGTCCAGAGGAAATGGAGGGATGCATTATTTCTGCTTGGTGTTACAATGACCACCAATGGCTTGTTTTTATATTATCACTATCTGAAGAACAAGGCGTTACCAGAGTGTGGGGGCAGGAGAATAGAAGAGGGATGGGGCTGGTGAGGGATGAGGGGAGGGGGAAGGGAGTGGAAGGGTTGAGGGAGGGGAGGAGAAAATTTGCCTGTGCGAAAAGTGCATTAACCTCACCTCAGCATTGCCCAGGTAAAAAAGAGAATTCAAATACCCTCTGCCACCATCACTAGGTGGCATTACACAGAACACATTTACATAGACAATGTACGCCCCCCCCCCCCCCCTTACACTCCACCTGAGGCTACAGCCACATAGCCTATGGTACTCCCACACAAAGTTGTATTTGTACCCCAAGTTTAAAGTTTGTAACTTAAAAGATGTCGCCATGCATAAAACATACAAACAAAAAGAGAGAGAGAGATTTTAATGCCTTTGATAGGTATAGATTACGACTTATTTAAATGGACGTCAAAATGTAAACTTTGGTGGATCATACAATAATTAATGGTGGGAGAATATGAAAGACAGATAAAAAAAAATAGCCATCAAATTGGTCGAGTGTACTGATATGCTAAAGTACTGATATGAAGGACAGTGATACACTTCAGAGATTCAGAGCTCACAAAATACAAAAGACAGTTCGTAGAACACTTTAACGCACGCAGTCTTGAGACGAAGGACATGGTTAGGGTCTTTTAAAATCTTGCTTTGCATTTCCAACCGTATTTCCTAAGAGTTGCAATTTTGTCTGAATTTCAATATTCCTCAACGCAAGAGTGCAGGCGGAATATTTGATTGGTCGAGATGGCATAAAATGACGTATTATTTTTTCCAAGTACTGCTGAATCAGAGATTTTTGGAAGTGCCAACAAGGCGATTTGTGTTCTATAGTGATCAAGTATATATTTCAATTGAAATAAAATAAAAGGTTTCAAAGACTGTCGACATAGTAAATTTCAGAACTTTACCACCGTTGATGCAGTGTCTTTTACACCACCTTGTTTAACACATTGCAAGAGTTATTTGTGCCTGTTGTTTGTGTCCTTTATGATGTCCCTAACACCGTTTCCTATATGGAATGGTTCTTAATTTTGTTTGACTGCCAGACAGGCAGCAGATTTAAAAGTTGCCTTACTCCTTGTTCCTTGCTCATAAACTGACGATCATAAACTGATAAATCCCACACAATCATTCTCTCTTCATAAGGAATGCTCCGCAAACTCTTCCATCTACTTTCCCGACAACAGTCTCAAACTCAAAGATGTTCAGTCACTCAAACTCTTGGGTCTCACTATCAGCCATCATCATTATCAGGTCTCACCACCAGCATACATGCTTGCAACGACATTCCATACAATTTGCCAAATTCAGAGCCAAAGTACTGCTAAACTGCAGGTTGATCTTACAGTGTTCAAAATATAACATTCAATGAAAATGAAGTTGTTCCTCAATTATAGACTAACATTTGTAGAAAAGACAGACAGACAAGACAGACAAGACAGACAGAATGAACTAATTGCTTAACCCTGCTTTTCGCTTTACACGTGGAGTAACAAGTCAATATTTGTGCATCATAACATACAATGAGTGAACTAGAATGGCACTCGGCAGAGCACATACAGTCACGTGAAAAAGTAAGTACACCCCATGTAAAGTTTTGACTTTTTCAACATATTTCAACATACAGCTATTTGATCTTCATTTCAACAATATTGATAGATAAAGGTGATATAATCTATCTATAATTCCAGTAATCTCTGTCTGTACGTTTGTACGTTTGTACGTTTGTCTGTTTGTCTGTGACCGCTGTTTCTCGACAACTACCGGTCCGATATACTTGAAACTTGCCAGGTATATTGCTGGGGACCCGAGGATGTGCCTTTTCAAGGTTTGAAATTAATCGGACAAGTACTTACCGAGCTATGGCGATTTAGCCGTTCGCCGTTCGCTTTGCCGTTGCGAATGGACCAAACCATTCATGTAAATAGAGGGGGGGGGGGGGGTTCTGTGGTCGTTCGCTTTGGCTTTGCGAATGGACCAAACCATTCATGTAAATAGAGGGGGGGGTTCTGTGGTCGTTCGCTTTGGCTTTGCGAATGGACCAAACCATTCATGTAAATAGAGGGGGGGGTTCTGTGGTCGTTGCGAATGGACCAAACCATTCACATCGAATCATCGAATCACATCGAATGGACCAAACCGTTCGCTTTGGACCAAACCATTGCATGTAAATAGAGGGGGGGGGTTCTGTGGTCGTTGCGAATGGACCAAACCATTCATGTTTTTTTTTTTTTTTTTTTTGGCAAGGAACGGGCACCCACGTACGGGCACGTCCTAGCTTATATATAGTACGGGCATGCCCTAGTATAACAAATATCATGAAACATTTACATTTTGTAGTCCATTGTATAATTTAAATACACATAAATGCAAATTTCGCATGTGGAAAAAGTAAGTACACCCCTACATTTGTCACTACTTCAAATACCTAAAATTAGAATCAGGTGCACCAGTTCAGGTGCAAATGATTAGAACATCGTCAGAGAGGATCTTGGAGGAACCTGTCTTATTTAAACCTCAGACATTTAGTTTGGTTTGCTCTTTGTTGTTGAAGTGTGTGGCGTCACCATGCCTAGATCAAAAGAGCTCTCTGAGGCCTTCAGAAAGAAGGTTATAGATGCCTATGAGTCTGGGAAGGGATTTAAAAAGATCTCCAAACAATTTGAAATCAATCATTCGACTGTCCGGAAGATCATCTACAAGTGGAGAAGATTACAAACAACTGCCAACTTCTTCAGGCCAGGCCGCCCCAGCAAGTTTAGCCCGAGAGCAGACCGCAAGATGCTGAAAGAAGTCTCTAAGAACCCCAGAATGTCATCACGGAACCTACAGGTAGCTCTTGCCACTGTTGATGTCAAAGTGCACGAGTCTTCCATTGGAAAGAGGCTGCACAAATTTGATCTACATGGGAGGTGTGCCAGGAGGAAACCTTTGCTGTCCAGAAAGAACATCAGGGCAAGACTAAAGTTTGTCAATGAACACCTAGGCAAAGACCAGCACTTCTGGAACAATGTGCTCTGGACAGATGAGTTAAAGGTAGAGCTATTTGGCCACAGTACCAGAAGATATGTTTGGCGAAAACTAAAGACAGCATTTGACCACAGGAACCTGATACCAACTGTAAAGCATGGTGGTGGAAATATTATGGTTTTGGGCAGCTTTGCTGCATCAGGCCTGGGCAGCTCACCATCATAGAATCCACTATGAATTCTTCATTGTACCAGAGGGTGCTTGAGGATAATGTGAGGTCATCTGTCAGAAAGTTGAAGCTCAACCGAAGGTGGACCTTGCAACATGACAATGACCCTAAACATACCAGTAAATCCACCAAGAAATGGCTGAAAAGAAATAAATGGAGGGTTCTGGAATGGCCAAGTCAAAGCCCGGATCTAAATCCCATCGAGATGTGGTGGGGGGATTTGAAACGAGCTGTGCATGCAAGAAACCCCTCAAACATCGCACAGCTGAAAGAATTCTGCATGGAGGAGTGGGCAAAAAATTCTCCCAGTCGATGTCAGAGACTGGTAGACAGTTATAAGAAACACCTACTTGAGGTTGTTTCTGCTAAAGGGGGCAATACCACTTATTAGAGCCAAAGGTGTACTTACTTTTTCCACATGTGAAATTTGCATTTATGTTTATTTAAATTATACAATGAACTACAAAATGTAAATGTTTCATGATATTTATTATATTATATCACCTTTATCTATCAATATTGTTGAAATGAAGATAAAATAGCTGAATGTTGAAATATGTTGAAAAAGTCAAAACTTTACGTGGGGTGTACTTTCTTTTTCACATGACTGTACCTCAGAATGCTGAATAATTTACGTTTTGTATCCTACTTATCGGCCGGATGTTGATTAGGACCTGAACCAAAATCTAATCGGCTTGTTTTTGTCACCTACCCAACTCATAGACCAACGTTTGTCATAACCCATCCACAACTTTTTGAAATATCATAATATATATAGTTTTGGCCCAATCTCTGAAGGAATTCATTTTCCCCAAATACATACATTTTTTACCCCCTTGCGTAAAACTCTTGAGCACCTAACCTGTCCACCATTTTAATCACTAGAATCGCGTAAAACAATTCTCATATCCAGATTTGGATCTTCAAAATGGAATCAATTCTTCCTCGTCACACACCAAACATGCCCACCAAGTTTCATTCGAATCCGTCCACAACTTTTTGAGATATCATGTTATATGTCGTTATGGGCTCTGTCTCTCAATGGTAAAGAATCACTTAAAAGATTATATTAACGAGGAGGGATGGGCAGGAGATGGATGTGGATTATGAAGAGAAATATATGGGACATATGAAAATTGAGGGAAATGGGGAATACGTTCAACAAAAATTATATTTTGTGCATGCAAATATGTACTGAGCCTCCATGTGAAGGCAACAATTTTTTTCCATTCTACAAGAGCTAGGCTCATGGAAAAGAACAATTACATTAACAGTGGGGGTAGTGGGGCAACAATAGGGCACACCCAGGATGAGAATAACCAACCAGGAAAGGAAGAGAGAAAACAGGAGAAAACGCTGAAATCAGCAAATACAATGGTTCACTTATGAATGGTTAATTTGGGTAATAAAGATCAGAATGGAGGATGACACGAGGTGGTGGTGCACTGCACACCTGAAGACCTGGACGAAGAGTGGGAAAGAACAGCCTCTGGGGGGCAGCTCCATAGACGGAAATGTTAGGCATAAAAGAGTTGAAGTGGGCAGTAAGTCTAAATTTTGGAAGTTTAACCAGGAGGGGTTACTGGAAGAACGTGTGCATCCTGAAGTTGCTGAGGAGGGTCAGAGGACTGAGAAAGAGCAAAGGGAGCAATATTAGAGAATAGACGACAGAAAACAAATAGACCACCAACTTGCCTGTGATGGATGTGAAAGCAACAGACCTTGTGCTTGGCCTTGTAGCAGGAGATTCTAATAATTATAAGAGCTTTAGATTCCACTAGGAGAGAGATTCTAAGCTATGGCACCAACCCGTAACTCCGATTTCCCAAGGAAAGATTTGGATCGATGGAGGATGCCCTTCAGCTGGCTTTGGAGGCCAGCTTGCTATGTGGTTGGCCCAAGAGAAGTCATGGCTGATGGTAAGGCCGAGGAGTTCAAGAAACTGAACCTCTTCCAGTGCTGACCATGGAAAGAGACATGTGGGTTAGTTTGACAATCGTTCCGGTGAAATTTAGAGAGACAGTAGATTTTTCAGTAATTAAGGACGTGTTCCATTTATCAGACCAGCATGAGCTTGGTGTTGGTTTAACGGTTAAGGTTGCTGGCTTGAGCTCTTAGGGTCCTGGGTTTGAGCCCGTCATGCCATTGAATTAACATCAGGTGTGTTGACTTAGCTTGTCATCCTTCTGAGGTTGGCAAAATGAGTACCAGATGACAGGCAATAGAGAGGCATTGCATCATTGCTACAGCCGCACCCCCAGAAAATGATGCTGCTGAGCAGCCACAGACTGCATACGAACCACCACCAGAACGGGATTTTAAAATCTCCCCAGATCAGCAGACTGTGATGGGTTACATAATTTCCTGATGACTCCACTGACTGATGGTTAGTGATGGGTTAGAGAGTGAGGGCTTAGATCATTTAGTGATGGTTATAGAGTGATGGTTAGATTAGAAGTGATCAGCAGATAGTGATGGGTTAGTGATGTGTGACAAATCGATTCATATTGTTACAGTCATGGAAACCGGCCCTGTGAAGTTGCATTCAACATATAGGGAAGTCTGAGTTAGTCATTTAATTAGTATATGTGCTAAGACAGGACCCCCCCCCCCCTTTTTTTTGTCTTTTTTTTTTTGTCTACAAGATCGAGGCTCTTGTAAGAGCTAACATTAATCACAAAAAGACAAGCTGACATATAAAACATAAGATAAAGGGAGCGGGAGACAAGATGGGGAGAGAGAGGGAAGCACACAAGTACACCATTTGAGAGCAGCGACATCGGGAGATCTGTGGGAGGGAGAGGGCTTGGGCTTAGGGGGAGGAGGCACGGGAAGTGGGGGGGGGGGGGAGGGGGAGGTGGGAGAGGTATAAAACACATGGACACTGCTAGGACTTCCAGGAAAGAAGTCGGAATTTGTTTCGGTTGTTTCATGGCAACTGCGTCACCACAAGCTTCAGTGTACCATGGACGGGAGGATGGGTATGACAACTGAAGACGAGATGGGATAAATCTGTGCATGAGAGAGAGCAGTTTACTTTGGAAGAATTCCCAGGAAGAGTTGATTTCAGAGGCATTAGAGATGGGAGACCAGTCCAGATGATTGATGGCTGGTTAAAGACCGTGCCAGAAAAAGATATTTTGCAGGATATTGTGTGGGTTTACCTCGGTCTTCTGCTTCATGTACTTCCACAACCTCCACTTAGTTCTCATCTCACTTTCCAACTTTCTGACTTTCAATCAATCATACAATCCATTAATCCATCACTAACCCCTCTTCCCCCCCCCCCCCCCCCACCCTTGTTGCTCCCAAGCCGCTATCCGCCATTAACCTCCCCAACCCCTTTCACCCCCAAACTCCACTGGAAACTCTTCTCTACTTGGTTTAACCTCCTTCCATCCATCCCTCCATATCAATTCCTCACTATTTACTCCCAAACTTCCATACAGCATGTTTTGCTAAGAGCTTTTACCCTTCACCTCCAGGGGCACTGTTTGGGGGGGAAAAGTTAGGATGATTCAAAGGGCCCTGCACTGACAGGGGCCCTAAAAATTATTAGAACATTAGGTAAAAATTTTCAACATTAATTATTATTAACCAAGCTTTGCATTCTTGCCATGCTGTCCATTGAAAGTCAGTTGACTAGAAAGCTGGACTTCAAAGACTTGATCAGTGACTTTTCTTGCAACGAGGCTCGGCGCTGGGCTCTTGGTGTGTAAGGCTGAGCAAGGACCAGTGATAACTAAATGGCATGGCTATGGATATTGGATCATTACACTTGGTGTGTATACTTGTATGTATACTCTGCTGCTGATTTTATTATTTTGTTTGTTATATCATTCTATGAATGATAATGTTAATTTATTTTTGAATTGAAGAGGTTAATATATGTTGTAATTCTTACCATTAAAATTACATTTAGACTGTAAAAGATGGCCTTTAGCACATTTCTTGTGTGGGTATCAGTCTTGCATCAAATAGTGAATTCCATACCGTATGCAGAAATATAAGCATTGTTTCAACCTCCTGGAAAAAATGTCGGGGGAAAAATGTGTGTGCGTGCTTCATAGGGGCCCATTGTGATATCATTTCATGGGGCCCAAAATCCCTGGTGGCACCCTGTTGACCTCTCAAACACCGCACTGGTTAAAGAACTATATTTCTTTAAAATCCATAACCATCCCTGCCATCCTCAAACCCATCGAAATCCTCTCTCCACCCCACAACTTCCCATGGCACATACCACACCGACACCACAACCACACCAACACAATGAACACCACCGTAACCGACAACAACGTCGCCAATCTGCAACACACGTTCCAGATGTGACACTGCAGCAATGGGGAGCTAATGAAAACTGGTAACCCTTGCTCACTGGAACCACAACCCACATGGGATCAAACTGTGCTGAGTTGTACTTTGCCCTCCTCAAAGCCACGCCTGGCATGGGAGGCATAGGATATACAGCACAGTTCATTGCCGTTTGTGTGCACTGGCATCTTGTTGAGTGAAGCTGCCTGTGTGGAGTGGAACTGCCAGTCTGGAGTGAAGCCGCCCTGAGCTGGGGCGAGTTGTGCTGGCCAAGACGAGCTGTGAAATGTATGAGACAAGGACGAGCAACACTGTGGGGTCTCCAGCGTAACGCAGCTCCACACTGACTTACACAATCTTTTCTTAATTTCCCCAAGAACCTCTAATTTTTCTTTTTGAGATGCACAGAGCTGTCATGACTAGAGATGCACAAATTGAAGATTTGCCTCTTGACCCCTCTTGGTGAGGCACTTATTCGCACCTCACACCTTTCCTCGAAGCTCACACAATCGCTACGCGACCCCTCTCCCGACATCGCATCAACACGCCAATTACTTCCTTGCCCCCCACCCTTTTCCTACCCTCCATATTGGTATCGACGCAGGCCCGCCTTGTCTGTGTCAGGTGAACCAGGGGCCGAAGCGACAGTCCACACTGCCTATGATCTCCTCATGTCTTTCAAATGTACCATCCCGGTTGAGTGATGGTGTGCCTGTCCCATGTGTAAAAAGTACGATTGTCTAAGGAGAATATATTCATATGCTCAGGCTAAGTCAGCTCTTCTGCATTTTGATTGTCCTATAAATATGTGCTTCATGATTATGGCCTTGCTTGATTGTCAATAAATTCTTGCTACATTGTTTGATAAACGTCTTTCAAACCTGCCTGGGTGTCTTTTTCCTTCATTGCTTTGACATAGTGTGTACTTAATAAATATACGGGAAGTTCTTCCCCACACTAATGTGCTCCTCAGTTTTGCTCATCAGTATGCAATAAGCAGACAAGGTGTTAAAGGCACGGTTCCTCAGTTGGGATCACCTGCTAGGTTTACCAGTAAGGTAACATGGGTTAATGGAACGAGAGGACCCTGCTAGGTTTGTTGACCCCAACCGGCATCCGCGGTTGCTAAACAACCTGTCAGGCTGAGGAGTTATCAGCGGCTGATGGCTTCAGGGACAGGTTGAGTGGCAGGACCGAGCGACGCCCTTGTGCGTCGCGGCCAATAACAATTTAATTAAGTCCAAATCTACATGATCAATAGCATTTCGTGACCAATAAGTCTGATAGCATTTATACAGATAAGGAACCAGACTGGGCCCAACACACTGCCTTGGGAACTCCAGCCTCAATTGGAAGATGGGGGAGAGGGCTCTATTGACTCTATTGACTGACTCTATGAACAGAGGAAGTTAAAACTCCAAGAATGAAAGTGACCTTGAATGCCAAAGGCAGAGGGAAGTTGGCAAGCAAAGCAGGACGCTATTAGTCCTTTGTTTCCGGCCATCAAGACTACAGTGCGTATCAAAAAAAAGGTAATCCGAATTCAAGGGGTTAATATGCAACGGTTATTTAGTTTGACAATATACATGTGGTTTACCAATTATGAGGAGATCCTCAGCTTTCCATTGATGCCTTTCATGCATCATTGCTGTCACACATGACCGAGTACATGTTCATTGAAAATGACAAGTTCAAATCGCATTTTTACAAGTTTGGCTAATTGGTGCAAGACAGTTTGAAATGGACGCATTACTTGTCAACTGCCAAGTTGATTATGTAAAATTGTTAAGCTGCTCTGGTAATCGTCGGTTGCATCATCCTTTGTTTAAGATTGGTATTTAAGATGGGCCTACAGTGTATGGGTTTAGAGACAGTCTGAGTCATTGAAAAGATGGTTCAACTTACGACTGAACAGCGGACCTTCGTGGTTACAACCTTTCACCAAACTGTAAGTTTGCAGCGAACCCGTGATGCGTTCAGGGAACGTTTCCCAGAACGGGAGCCTCCAGCAGCCAAAACCATCTGGGCGAATGATGGAAAATACCAAGAGCATGGCAATAGCCTCAAACACAACAAGGCGAATTCTGGTCAGAGGCGCAATGGGCGATCGGAAATGAACATTGCAGCAGTAAGGCAGCAAGTTTTGGAGCATCCTAGGGATACCAGCGCAAGACGAAATGGGATGGGATTGCCTTCGGCAACATTCAACCGAATCACAAGACTGGATCTCCACCAACATCCATATTGGATTCACATCCGGCATCAACTTACGCCAGGGGATTTTGCCAGGAGGCTGGTGCTTGCCGGATGGTTGATAGCACGTTGCAAAGCAGATGTCAATTTCCTGCGGTATCTCATTATCAGCAACGAAGCTGCTTTCACCATGGACGGACGGCAAGGTCAATGTTCTTGAATATGCACCAACAGGACAACCCTCGGAATTAAATTTTGACACCAACATGAATTGACAAAAGTGGACTGTTTGGTTGGGACTTTGTGGAAGTGGTCAGGTAATTGGACCATTTTTCTTTCAAAGGAATGTTAATGGTAACAGGTATCTGCAGATGATCAATGATGAAGTTTTACCGCAGCTGGAGGAGAACTTTGAGCGACAGGTTCGTGGTGTCTTCAGATATCTCTGGTGGGCCCAAGACGGCGCCCCAGCACATCGTCTTATCGCTGTCCGAGATCGACTGAGGTAACTCTTTGGAGACTGAGTCATCGCCCTCAACCATGCAGTGGAATGGCCGCCAAGATCACCTGACCTCACACCATGTGATTATTTCCTTTGGGGACATTTAAAGAACAAGGTGTTTGTAACTCCTCCCCGTTATCTTGACGAATTGCAGGGCCGTATTTGACATGAAGTGGATGCTTTGCGCAATGACCCGGCTATGGTGAGACGAGCAGTTCAGGGCATGCTCCGCCGCTGTGAGCTTTGTGTTGAAAGGGGAGGTGGACATGTTGAAGGGGTGGGTGCATAAAGGCCAATCATTCCTGAGAAAAGTTCACATCTGATGTTCATTTTGCACCAATTATCCTGACTTGCATCGATTAGCCAAACTTGTAAAAATGCGATTTGAACTTGTCATTTTCAATGAACATGTACTCGGTCATGTGTGACAGCAATGATGCATGGAATGTATCAATGGAAAGCTAAGGATCTCCTCTTAATTAGTAAACCACATGTAAATTGTCAAAATAAATAACCTTTGCATATTAACTCCTTGAATTCGGATGATTTTTTTTTGATGCACACTGTATGTCGCATGGCCATCAAGACTATAATTGTAGAAGTAATTGAAGTAATTGTAGAAGTAATTGTAGAAGTAATTGAAGTAATTGTAGAAGTAATTGAAGTAATTGTAGAAGTAATTGAAGTAATTGTAGAAGTGATTGAAGTAATTGTAGAAGTGATTGAAGTAATTGTCGAAGTAATTGAAGTAATTGAAGAAGTAATTGAAGTAATTGAAGTCATTGTAGAGGTAATTGAAGTAATTGTAGAAGTAATTGAAGTAATTGTAGAAGTAATTGTAGAAGTAATTGAAGTAATTGTAGAAGTAATTGAAGGAATTGTATAAGTAATTGAAGTAATTGTAGAAGTAATTGAAGTAATTGTAGGAGTAATTGAAGTAATTGTAGAAGTAATTGAAGTAATTGTGGAAGTAATTGAAGTAATTGTAGAAGTAATTGTAGAAGTAATTGAAGTAATTGTAGAAGTAATTGAAGTAATTGTAGACGTAATTGAAGTAATTGTAGAAGTAATTGAAGTAATTGTAGGAGTAATTGAAGTAATTGTAGAAGTAATTGAAGTAATTGTAGAAGTAATTGTAGAAGTAATTGTGGAAGTAATTGTTGAAGTAATTGAAGTAATTGTAGAAGGAATTGAAGTAATTCTAGAAGTAATTGAAGTAATTGTAGGAGTAATTGAAGTAATTGTAGAAGTAATTGAAGTAATTGTCGAAGTATGGATGAAGTATTACTTCAATTCTCGCAATGGTACCCGCCCTATGGGTGGGGCTTCAATTGGAAAGCCCAAATGAAAAGGCTAAATATCAGAAATTGAAGGCTTTTTTTTTATTTTAAACGATTCATACAAACATCGGTTGAATGATATCACACGCAAATCATCAAAATCTAAACAGTACATGGCTAAACAGTACATGGACGATCACATACCACGTACGTCTCGCGTCTCGCTCGCTCTCATGTTGTCCCGATAATGATCCTTCCGCAGGTTCACCTACGGAAACCTTGTTACGACTTTCACTTCCTCTAGACTATAGGTTCTCAAAGTGGTCCCTACCGCCCCCCAGTGGGCACTGGGAACTTTCAGGGGGGTGCTCGAGAGTCCATGGGCGGTAGGGGGGCGCTGGCAATGATTTGGGGGGCACTGGGAATTTAGAGGAGCAGCGGCGATTTGGAGCGCTCATTGGGCTTCCTGCAGTCTGAATAGGTTACCCGGCGCCATTCGGCAAATTGGCCATCCAATCACCGACCACATTCTTTCCCCCTTCGCATGGTTTTTATGATCACATATTTGCTGATGTCGTGTAGGTATTTTCTGGTCAGTACCTGCTCACGCAACAAACATGATAGTGTATGACACCAGCGAAATACTATTGGCCGCCAATGCGGCCAATAGTACAACAATAATTTTTGTCACGTGGTGCCATTTCAACCAATCGGCTTGCAAGAATCTTTTTATGTGGGATATAATACACTCTATTCGTGCTGGACTATTCAACATGCCTGGTTCAACTTTACAGCCTGGCCTTGCCAGCACAGACATTGGGCAAGGTATGAACAGTCAGTGTTAGCGCTGGACCCGCTGGTGTTAGTCTTTCGACATTTTGGCGTGTTGATTTCGTTATTCAAAAAAGCTTCACGTCCGGTCGGCTTCAAGATGTCGGCCTCAAAGAAAAAGTGTCGTCAGTATTCCGTTGAATACATCAAGTATGGATTCATTCCATCTCCGACGAACAAACAGTTACCGATGTGTTTGTTGTGTGGTATCACACTGTCCAATGAAGCAATGAAACCATCTCGACTGAGCGAGCACCTGAGTAAAAAGCACAGTGATAAGGCTCGCGCAGAGGTCAGCTATTTCCAATCGCTGAAAGAGAAATTTGAGAAGCGATCCACGGTAATGACGATGTTCAAAGCCAGCCAAAAGCTCGTGGGTAAAGGACTGGAAGCGTCGTATAAGCTGTCGTTGCTCATCGCCAGATCTGGAAAACCGTATTCAATCGGCGAACAGTTGATCAAACCAGCTGTTGGGGAAGTGATAAAAACCGTTATGGGCCAGGATCCCAATCCAGTTCTCTCGTCGATTGTGCTCAGCAATGATTCCGTGGCCAGGCGGATTGATGAAATGTCATCAGATGTAGAAGATAGCTGTGTAGTGAGCTGAGAAGCACACACTTCGCCATCCAGCTGGATGAGTCCACTTTGCGTGACAGTGAAGCTCTGTTACTCTGCTACGTTCGCTTCATCCGTGATCAGGAAATGGTGGAAGAAATGTTGTTTGCCCGCTCTCTCCAGACCGATACGAATAGTTCTTCCATCTTCCAAACGTTGGAGAAGTACTTCACTGATAAGAACATACCGATGGAGAACATTCTCGCTTGCGCGACGGACGGGGCACCAGCGATGGTTGGCCGCCAACGTGGTTTTATTGCGCTTCTGAAGAACCAGGTACCATCCGTGTTCGCCATTCACTGTGTCATGCACCGCCAGCATCTTGTAGCAAAAGCTCTCAGCACCAGACTTCATACATCACTCCAAACAGTAATCAAAGCAGTGAATAAAATCAAGGTGTCATCTCTGCATGATCGGCTGTTTCGTCAGCTTTGCCAGGAGAATGATGAGGCATTCGAGCGGCTCCTGTTGCATACCGAAGTTCGATGGTTGTCCAAAGGCACTTGTTTGACCCGTTTCCATGTCCTCTTCTCAACAGTGGTCGAGTTTCTGTCGGAAATTGATACGGAGCTATCGGAGAAAGTGAATGCGATTGAGCATAATGTGGTTTACCTCACGGATATATTCAGTATACTGAATGATGTCAACAAACAACTCCAGGGTGACCATATGACGCTGATTAAAGCAAAGAAAGTGATCGGCGCGTTCGTAAGCAAGGCGACCCTGCACAGGGAATCCCTCGGCCGCAGAGATATGTACCACTTTCCCCAGTTGGCAAAGGAAACTGCTGTTTCTGATGAAGAGCTGCTCGTTTATTGCAATCACCTTGAGAAGATTTGTGGAGATATGGAGCAGCGTTTCAGAGACATGCTAGAACTGTCGGTGCCAGCATGGGTGATCAACCCATTCAAATGTGACATTCAAGATGTGAAGCGTGAATTACAGGACGAAATTATCAACCTCCACAATGATGATGAGGCGAAGGCAAGATTCTCGCAGCATGAATACCGCGAATTCTGGATTCTGGAGCGGGGCGAATACCCCGCAATGTGGACAGAGGCAGAACTGCTGCTGATGGCGTTCCCCACACCATACCTCATTGAAAGAGGGTTCAGCGCCGTGATGGTGCTGCTGACCAAGTATCCAAACCGCCTTGACATTACCAAGAGGGGCGATCTGCGTCTCTACCTCACTGAGATGGAGCCAGACATTCGTAATCTCGCAGTGAGTCACCAGGCCCACCCTTCACACTAACGGTATTTGGGCCTGTGATAACAGATGCCCAGTTTGCCTCACCTGGACCTGTTCTGCTGAAACATTGTAGGTCGTGCAAAATAAAATAAAAAGTAAAGTAAAATAAAGTAAAATATTATTCAGAAAATATTTGGCTTCTGTTATTTTTGCTTCCTATCTACATAAATTCTGGGTGTCCACCATGAACGATAGGACAAGGTGGGCCGGTCCAAGATGGTAGAAGGGGGCGGTAGTCCAAAAAAGTTTGAGAACCACTGCTCTAGACAGTCAAGTTCGCTCATCTTTTCGGTGCACCGGCACGAGCTCAGAACGGCCCGTGCAGGGGCTGATCCGAGGCTCTCACCAAACCATCCGATCGGAAGTAGGGACGGGCGGTGTGTACAAAGGGCAGGGACTTAATCAACGTGAGCTGATGACTCGCGCTTACTGGGAATTCCTCGTTCGTGGGACATTGTCTCAAGCCCCAGTCCCCATCAAGGATGGGGCTCAGCGGTTTACCCGAGCCTGACTGCGAAGGACAAGGTACATGCTGGCACGTCCAGTGCAGCGCGCGTGCGGCCCCGAACATCAAAGGGCATTGAACGTTCATTTAACATTAAAGGTTCATTAAACATTAAACGTTCATTAAAGGATTATGAAACAAAAAACATTACGAAATTGCGTTCACACCGTCACATCAAACACTACCGTGAACACATACATCGTCACAACATCGTCTCAATGACAACATCGTCACAATGAACGTTATGCGAACGCGAATGTTATGTGGGAGTCCAAACCTGAGAATGCTGGAGACCAAAGCTGAAATTGGGAAAACTAAATAGCCTATTTTACTCGTGGAGATCCCAGGATTACCCACCCAAAATATCTTTGCGATCGGTTCAGCAGTTTTTACGGTACCTTCGAACAGACAGACCGACATTTGGTGAATTATAGTAAGATTACTTCTACAATTACTTCAATTAGTACTACAATTACTTCAACATCATTTCAAGATGATTGGATGTACGGTCTGGAAGCTAGAAGTTGTTATTGCGTGAAGAAGAAGAGTCTTCAAATGTGTACTATTAATTAATTTATCACATGTGCAGACATGAAGGCATCGTTTGACACAATATCACGGGGTAATTTGAACCTCAAATAAAATTCTAATTCCAGCTTTGTCAATGGCTGAGGTATATTAACAAACAAATAAAACAGATTTGGCCAAATTCCAAGTTTTTTTTTTAAAGATCGCATATTCACACAGAGTTGTGAGGCTGAAGAAGAAGAAACCTCGCATGGGCTTCTCAGACCAAATAAATCATTCTGGCTCTGCGATTTTCAGGTTTATTTTCTTTTTTAAATCGCTTTCTCTGCAGTCATTGCACGGATTGACATGAAATTTTCACCACAGGTGCACCTGGGCATGAAGAATCTTTTAAGGATAATTATGACGTCACAGGTCACGTGTTACTGCCGCAATCTTGGGAAAACCGGAAAAAATTTCATCTCTTATATCTTCAAAAGCGCTGAGTAGAAAAGATTGAGACATAACTCATTGTAAAGGACTATCCATGGAGAATAAGCCTTGTGAACTATGATGTCATATTTGCCTCCATTATGACGTCATAATTCGACAAGTACAACCCTTCATCCGATCAGGATGAAATTTTTTGAGCATCATCTCGTGACAAATTGATGGAGAAAAAATAATAATAATGTGAAAGCAGGGTTGCTGTAAAGTATGGGGATGTGTGTGTGTGTGTGTGTGTGTGTGTGTGTGTGTGTGTGTGTGTGTGTGTGTGTGTGTGTGTGTGTGTGTGTGTGTGTGTGTATGTGGGTGGGTGGGGGTGGGGGGTGGTGATGTGTGAGTGTGTGTGTATGTGGGTGGGGGGGGGGGGGGGGATGGTGATGTGTGAGCGTGTGTGTTGGGGGTGGGGGGAATGGGGGGATGTGTGTGTGGGGGGTGGGGGGGTGGATATGTGTGTGTGTGTGTGTGTGTGTTTGTGTGTGTGTGTGTGTGTGTGGAGGGGGGGGGATGTATGTGTGTGTGTGTTCATGTATGTGGGGATGTGTGTGTGTGTGTGTGTGTGTGTGTGTGTGTGTGTGTGTGTGTGTGTGTGTATGTGGGGATGTGCGTGTGTGTGGATATGTGTATGTGTGTGTGTGGGGGTGGGGGGAGGATGTGTGTGTGTGTGTGTGTGTGTTGGGGTGTGTGTGTGTGTGTGTATATGTGGGGATGTGTGTGGGGGGGGGGGGGTGGGGGGTGTGTGTGTGTGTGTGTGTGTGTGTGTGTGTGTGTATGTGGGGATGTGCGTGTGTGTGGATATGTGTATGTGTGTGTGTGGGGGTGGGGGGAGGATGTGTGTGTGTGTGTGTGTGTGTTGGGGTGTGTGTGTGTGTGTGTGTGTGTGTGTGTGTATATGTGGGGATGTGTGTTGGGGGTTGGGGGGGGTGTGTGTGTGTGTGTGTGTGTGCACGTGCGTGTGTGTGTATCGGGGTTGTATCCCCCAAGGGGGTTGTATCAAAGCATGTCCAATGAAAGTGGGGTTGTATGAAAGCGGGAAGGCAGAGTAAACCGGTCATCACTGCCAGCAGTTATAAAGTGGCAGTTCTAGTTTATATTAATTTACTTGGTAAGCAGTTCATTTTGTTTATTCAGTCACCTCGTTTGCTTGGAATGATCATTAAGTGTGTGGCTTGCCATTTAAAAGGTCAATACATGAAACTAAGTTTTCAACATACAGGTGATTTTATTGAAACAACTTAAAACTTTTAACTGAATAAATACTGCAATGTACACGGTGAGTCAAAAGTCCGGAAACAAAGGACTAATATTATTTTTGTTTTTCTCTCGCAGTGAAATCTCATGTCAATCACCTCTCTTCCTATATAGACCTTCCTATACAGACCCCTAGACCCTTTACACCCATTCAGTCCCTTGACTCCCTTTAGACCCTTCAGACATGTCAGACATATTTAGACAACTTGGACCCTTGACCATTTAGAGTTTTACACCTTTGGACCACTTAGATCTTTTATGACACTTTATATCCCTTTAGACCCCTTAGACATTTACATCCTTTGGGAATTAGACTATTTAGACCCTTTTGACCCCTTCCACCCTAACTACTATTGTAACGTATCCTTTAGACCATCTAGAACCTTTAGACACACCACGCAAACATCTATACTCAACTTGCAAAACACAGACTATTCTTTCCATCAAATGATGATGAAACTCTATCCACCCAGAAGGTGCGCACTCTGCTAGTTCAGGTAATTAGGATCGATAAACAGCATTTAATGAGATCATTGTTACCAGTTAAATATAGACCGGTAGCTTTACCTTGAAGCATTTTTGTGAGGTTTTTTATTAGAAATGACAGCTGGACGTATCTTATATCATATTAAACGTGTTTCAACGTATATAATCTGTGCGAGGACGCAGGTTCCAATATCGTTGTTAGTTATATAATTCTATTAAATATAATCGTTACAATTCTCACATCAGCAGATACTCTCATCGTCTCATTGAAAGGTCAATTAGTTTGTGTACACCAAATATATCGATATAAATGAAATCCGAGTCAATGTGAGTGGAACGACCTCAAGTAATTACACCCCGGGGTCTACGGAGGTCGTCCGGTTGGGTGTGACGCGGGACGGTCCCGCCGAGAGAGAGTCACATTCCTTCATATACACTGTTTACACACACACGACACACTTACTACAGTTGCACGGCCTTCTCGCTCCATGGCCGTTCCGTTTCCCAAGCGACGAGAGCGGGAACGGAGATCGCGCAGCAGAGCGTCGCGCACGAACTATGACGATGGATGGATGCCCTTGCCGCGTCCTCTGGGCGATGCAGACGCCGTGTTCTGCCGTGGCGAAGCGAGCGTCTCCACGACGTTGCCCACGCCGAGCTTGGGGAGAATGGGAGGCAAGGAGGGGTGGGGACGACGAGAGGAGGTGGGTGGACCTCCTCTTACCCACGAAACCCAAAGCCGCCGAATGCCGTGTGAGGCGTTTGGCCACCGGTTGGAATCGTCATCGCAGCATGAGGCCCTGATTTATGCGACATTTCTCTCCCTCTAACTGCTCGACCTTCACTCATTCTCCTTCCACTCGCCATTGCGGCCCGTTGGTTAATGAAACGGTAAAACGCATGCGCATCCGGCACCGCTCACCTGTGTGTATCGATAAACAATCAACATTACAGGAGAAAGTGACATTGGCGCCAATAAAGAACGGAATTTGTTATTAATCGAATCATCAATTTCAAACTGATAATGAATCTCTCTTGTGAAGAAGAGGAATTTGAAAAAAGTCTTAGTACACGCCTTTTAGTGCACACCTTTGAGTACACACAGTTTTAATGCACACCTTTTAGTACACAGAACGGTTTTAATACACACCTTGTAGTATACAAACAGTTTTAATACACACCTTTTAGTACACAGAACGGTTTTAATACACACCTTGTAGTATACAAACAGTTTTAATACACACCTTTTAGTACTCAAAAATGTTTTAGTACACACCTTTTAGTACACAGAACGGTTTGAATACACACATTGTAGTATACAAACAGTTTTAATACACACCTTTTAGTACACAAAAATGTTTTAGTACACCCCTTTGAGTACACACAGTTTTAATGCACACCTTTTAGTACACAGAACGGTTTTAATACACACCTTGTAGTATACAAACAGTTTTAATACACACCTTTTAGTACACAGAACGGTTTTAATACACACCTTGTAGTATACAAACAGTTTTAATACACACCTTTTAGTACTCAAAAATGTTTTAGTACACACCTTTTAGTACACAGAACGGTTTGAATACACACCTTGTAGTATACAAACAGTTTTAATACACACCTTTTAGTACACAAAAATGTTTTAGTACACCCCTTTTAGTACACAAAAACTTTTGGTGCACAAAAAGTTTTAGTACACACCTTACACAGTTTTAGTACACAAAGTTTTAATACACACCTTTTGGTGCACAAAAGGTTTTAGTACACACCTTCGACAATTGTAGTACTCTCATTTTAGTACACAAAAAGTTTTAGTATGCACCTTACACAATTTCAATCCACACCTTTTAGTACACAGAACGTTTTAGTACACACCTTACCACGTCTTTGCATACAGTGCAGTTTTAGTTTTACTGTACTTTAAACTTTGAAAATTTCCAATCAAGACAATGCTTATGTTTCAAGACAAGACAATACAAGACAATCAAGACAATACAAGAGGATGTTTAACTTAACAGGACGCAAGACCATAACTACAAATCGTATAACATGCTCATTAACTTGGGTGAACGAATAGCAAAACCTAAACCATAGTGTTAAAGCCTATCTACCATATAAAACACAATGTGTGTGTGTGTGTGTGTGTGTGTGTGTGTGTGTGTGTGTGTGTGTGTGTGTGTGTGTGTTTGTGTGTCTGTCCCCCTTCATAAGGCTAGGTTTTAAAGGCTTTGAGTAGTGCTTTAGGAAGGATTTGAGCGGGGGGTTTAAGGGGCAATCTTTGAACACGACTTTGTGTCAACTGGTTAAAAGACCTAAAAGACTCTGAGGACCCAAAAGACCTCAAGGACCCAGAAGACCCCGAAGACCCAATGGACCCCAAACACCCAAAATACCCTGTAGACTGTTAAATACACAAAATACAATGAAGACCCAGAAGATCCCAAGGACTCTGAAGACCCAAAATACCCCGAAGACCCAAAATACCCCAAATACCCAAAATACTGAAAAGACCCTGAAGACCCAATGGACCCAAAAGACTCAAACAACCCCAAGGACCCAAATGACAGAGGACCCAAAATACCCCAAAGACACAAAAGACCCTGAAGACCCAATGGGCCCCAAACACCCAAAATACCCGGAAGACCCCAAAGACACTGAAGACTGTTAAAGACCCAAAATACTCCAAGACCCCAAAAACCCCAAAAGGCCCCAAAGACCCTTAAAGACCCCAAAAACCCATAAACACCCCAAAGGCCCAAAATGCCCCAAAGACCCTTAAATATCCTGAAGACCCAAAATACCCCAAAGACCCTTAACGACCCTGAAGACCCCAAGGACCCAAATTATTTAAAAGACTGACAAGTCCCTGAAAACCATACTCCAAAGACACCAAGACCCTCAAATATCCAAAAGACCACAAAAACCCAAAAGACCCCAAAGACAAAAAATTCCCCAAAGACCCATAAAGACCCCGAATACCCAAAAGACCCCAAGACCCTGAAAGACCAAAAAAACACAAAGACCATGAAGACCCAAAAGACTCTGAAGACTGTTAATGACCCAAATGATCATGAAGACCCAAAATACTCCAAAGACCCAAAATACCCAAAAGACCTTTAAATAACCCAAAGATCCAGATTGAGGACCCAAAAGACTTAAATGACCCAAAAGATACCGATGAACCAGAAGACACAAAAGACACAAAAGCCACAAAAGCCACAAAAGATGCTGACGACATTGCCAAGGACCCAAATGACCCAGAGGACACAAAAGACCCCAAGGACACAAAATACCCCAAGGACACTAAAGGCCCTGAAGACCAATGGACCCCAAACACCCAAAATACCCTGTAGACTGTTAAAGACACAAAAGACCATGAAGACCAAGAAGACCCCAAGGACCCAGAGGACCCCAAGGACTCTGAAGACCCAAAATACCACGAAGACCGAAAAGACCCCAAAGACCCAAAATACCCCATAGACCCTTAAAGACCCCAAAAACCCAAACAATCCAAAAGACCGAAAAGACCTGGAGCCCCTTAAATACCCTGAGGACCCAGTGGACCCCAAATTACCCCTAAGACACAAAATACCCCAAAGACCCTTAAATAGCCCAAATATCCAGATCGAGGACCCAAAATACTCAAATGACCCAAAAGATACTGATGAACCAGAAGACCCAAAAGACACAAAAGCTACAAAAGACGCTGAAGACACTGAAGACTCCAAGGACCCAAATGACACAGAGGACACAAAAGACCCCAAGGACATAAAAGACCCCAAGGAATCCAAAGACCCAAAAGAACAGTAATTATGCCTCTGTGGCGGTTACCTTATGTGCAGGTAACCGCATGTGGCGGTTACCTTATGTGATTACCTTATTTGGGCATAATACACGTGCATGGGCCTGTTGGACTTGTGGTTGTGCGGACGTGACGCACGCGCGGTTGCCGGAGCCACGCCCTCCGAAGAGGGCTTTCGGCTTTATATAAGCATGCCGACTTCCGTTCGAGTTTAGTGTGCTGGATCTTGCTGTTACAATAAACCATATTCGAACCCTACGAATGGCCTCGTTCTCTCGCCTTCCGCGACTCCTAAACCTCTTACATTGGAATTGTAGACGGTGGCTTGCAAACTGAGTCTCAAGGTCGTGTACAGAAGCAGTATTTTTTTAAATCACACTAAATACAAGGCACAGGGAGGTGAAATTTGCTGCACGTGATGTGCGCAGAGTAAAACGAGTGTTCATTTACGTCTGAAGGATGTCCAACAAATAAAGATGATAGGTATAAGCACCCCTGACACTAGGCCCAGAATTCAGACTTTGGCATGCTCATGTGGCTGTACCGTCAAAAACTGTTCCAACCCGTCATTTTTGATGGGTTTATACTAGTCTACCATATAAAACACAATGTCAGTTTGTGTGTTTGTACTGATGTTTGTCAACCTTCATAAGGGTAGGTTTTAAACTCCAATCTTTTAACACGAATGTGTGTTCACCATGGTCTATTTTTGAAGATAAAACAAACTCGAAAAACGTTTTCATTAAAAGAGTAATTGTGTCTCTTCTATTGGAATTGTAGGCGGTGGCTTGCAAACCGAGCATCAAGGGCGGTGTACAGAAGCGTTTTCAAAAAAATAACAATAAATCCAAGGCGCATGGAGATGAAATTCACTGCACATGATGTGCAATGCGTGCAGATTAAAACTAATGTTCATTTACGACCGTAGGATGTCAAATAAATAAAGAAGATATAAGCACACCTGACACAAGGCCGAGGCTTCGGACTTTGGCACACTCACGTGGCTGCACAGTTGAATAAACTGTTCCAACCCGTCATTATTTACGGGCTTTTTACTCGTACAGTATAAAGGCGATAGACTTCAGCCCAACTGAACTGGGAGGTTTTGAGCTCTCCTTGACTGGCGGAGTGAGGGGATGCAAGTGGGGGGAGGGGATGCAAAGTGGGGGGAGGGGGAGGGGATGCAAGTGGGGGGAGGGGGAGGGGATGCAAGTGGGGGAGAGGGGGAGGGGGGACGGGGACGGGGGGGAGGGGGGACGGGGACGGGGATAGGGGGGGGGACGGGGATAGGGGGGGGACGGGGATAGGGGGGGGCGACGGGGATAGGGGGGGACGGGGATAGGGGGGGACGGGGATAGGGGGGGCGGGGATAGGGGGGGACGGGGATAGGGGGGACGGGACGGGGGGAGGGGGGACGGGGGACGGGGAGGGGGGGGACGGGGAGGGGGGAAGGGGGGACGGGGAGGGGGGGAGGGGGGACGGGGAGGGGGGGGAGGGGGGACGGGGAGGGGGGAGGGGGGACGGGGAGGGGGGGGAGGGGGGACGGGGAGGGGGGGAGGGGGGACGGGGAGGGGGGAGGGGGGACGGGGAGGGGGGGAGGGGGGACGGGGAGGGGGGGAGGGGGGAGGGGGGGACGGGGAGGGGGGGACGGGGAGGGGGGGGGCGGGGAGGGGGGACGGGAAGGGGGGGAGGGGGGACGGGGAGGGGGGGAGGGGGGACGGGGAGGGGGGAGGGGGGACGGGGAGGGGGGGAGGGGGGACGGGGAGGGGGGCGGGAGGGGGAGGGGGGAGGGGGGACGGGGAGGGGGGAGGGGGGACGGGGAGGGGGGACGGGGACGGGATGGAAGTGGGGGTGGGGATGGAAGTGGGGGGGTGGGGGTGGGGATGGAAGTGGGGGGGTGGAAGTGGGGGGGTGGAAGTGGGGGGGGGGAATTCGGCGTGGCGGGGGGAATTCGGCGGGGGAGGGGGGACGGGGACGGGGGGATGGAAGTGGGGGGGGGGGCGAATTGGGCGGGAGAGGGGGGATGGGGACGGGGGGGGGGGTGGGGATGGGGGGGGGGATGGGGAGGTTTTGGTCGTGGTAGTAGCTACTTGCAGACTTACAGCCCCTTAGAATACCAAAGATAGGCGAACTCAACAGGGGGCGCCATGTTGTTATAATACTGTTCACGTGTGTGTATGATTAATTGCGTACATAATGGAAATTTGGAATGGATCGTTCTAGGGTCCCAGTGGATGTTGCAAGGTATTGTAGGAGGTTTCATGAATTCCTGAATAAAATTATGACTTTGAAATATGATCGTTAGGGAGTTTCTCACGAATCCGGAAGTGAACAGATTATGACAATTTGCTGGTTTGATAAAATTATAGTTTTACATTATAGTTTGTCATATTAATACTGTAGTATTAATTTGTGACTAGAATTATGCTGATTGGAATGTAAATATAGAGATATTGTGTTTAAACGAATGAGGAAATTATGTCAGTGTTTCCACCCCTGTCATTTACGGATTCTCCATTTGCAGATTCGCCATTGACTGGGTGTAGAACCATTCAGACGGGTACCTTTTTTGTCCAAGTCATTCACGAACCTGCTGTCAATGCCTGATGTTCAACTGAAGGTGGCACAAGAATGTGGAATTTATTGGTTCATCGTTTCCCATTCACCGTCTTTTTCCCCAAGTCATTCACGAACCGGCTGTCCATGCCTGACGTTCGACTGAAGGTGGCAGAGGAATGTGGAATTTATTGGTTCATAGTTAAGCATTCACTGTTTCCACATTGTCTGTTTGCTTTTGGCCTCCCATGCGTGCGTAGCAAGGGTACCTCACTAGTGAACTGATCAGACAGACAGATGGACGGACGGACAAACATGAACCAATTGCTTAACCCTGCTTTTCGCTTCGTGTGCGTGGGGTAAAAATTAGAATGACTACGAGATATAAATATGACAGAGTCCATACAGATGCACCCAATTTTGCACTTCCCTCGGCAAAGATGGTTAACAATAACAAGATGGCACCTTGCGGTCATGTGATCAAGTTCGCCAAACTCTGGTATTCCATGACACTCCCGCTTGGCCATACTTTGTCCGATGAACTTGAAAATTTGCAATTGCCTAGATTATCATGTAATGAGCACCATGGTTTCATTAATTTTTTTCATTTTTTTATTTTCTAATTATCACCTAATCATTCAATATGCTCATTTTATGCATTTTTCAGAGAAATCTACAATCATGGTCATTTGCGTACATGAGATTACATGCAAAGTGTACGATACAAGAAAAATGTTTCTCAACCTGGAAATCATGATGTTCAATGATTATATTGGGTGGAACATATTTAATCTTTGCATAATTTATATGTACTAGGGCATGCCCGTACTATATATAAGCTAGGACGTGCCCGTACGTGGGTGCCCGTTCCTTGCCAAAAAAAAAAAAAAAAAAAATTTGTGTAGGGGTGTGTGTGTGTAAACATCCTAGGGCGTGCCCGTACGTGGGTGCAAAAAAACATGCGTGCAAACAACAACAACAAAAAAAAACTTTGAAACCACGTGGCAGTAACGACCACAGAACCCCCCCCCCCTCTATTTACATGAATGGTTTGGTCCATTCGCAACGACCACAGAACCCCCCCCTCTATTTACATGCAATGGTTTGGTCCATTCGCAACGCCAAAGCGAACGGCGAACGGCTAAATCGCCATAGCTCGGTAAGTACTTGTCCGATTAATTTCAAACCTTGAAAAGGCACATCCTCGGGTCCCCAGCAATATACCTGGCAAGTTTAAAGTATATCGGACCCGTGGTTGTCGAGAAACAGCGGTCACAGACAAACACACACACAGACACACACACACACACACACACACACACACACACACACACACACACACACACACACACACACACACACACACACACACACACACACACACAGAGATTGCTGGAATTATAGATAGATATAAAAATGACAGAGCATTTTCATAAATCAAGATTTGTAAATGTACCGTATAGAAAGCATTAACAAAATGAAAAAAGGGGACATAATCAACTGCTTGTGTGTGTGGACACTGGAGAACATTGTTCATGACATGCAACGAATTTTATGTAAGTTTTCAGTATTTCTGTTCTATTTCTAATTACTGCATTAGCGGCACAGCAGAGCTTCCAGAAATGATGCAACCAACAGCCATTGGCTGCATTTGAAACAATTGTGGCTTTTTGTGACTTGTAATACCCCTTCCCGACGGAAGTGGCGCAATGTCATACATATACTGTTGCAGTTGTACAGCATACCTCCTGTGCTTGTCAGCTCATTTTGAGCCAGAACCGCTCCAATGAACTCAATGACGAGCCACACTGGTCCAGACTACAACCAGTCTTTCTCTACTGGCGGTTCACCAGGTGGCATATTTACCACACTATTGCATACACCCGTGCACTCAGGCACAAACACCCGCTGAGAGGAGCCCCCATTCAGACTCCCATTACCTGGACGTGGTCATCATCCTCATCCTGCTTGGGTGCGTCCGCTGACCTGGAGAAGACCTCCGGCTCCTCCAAACAGTCGCACCAGTGCTTTAAGTCTCGTGTCCTCCTCCTGTAGGGTCACACACACTTTGAACCATACCACCATGACATATCCTTTCACTTCCTCCTTTATGCCCAATATCTCCCTCTTTACTCCCCGTACCTTTCTCTCGGATTTGCAAGCACTCCACACCATCACCCTTGGTACTCGTCTCAGAGTTCGCTGGCATCAGCTGCTGACCAGTCCTGCTGGCCTTTTGCTTGGTCATGATGGCACTTTTTAAAATAAAACTCAAAATCTATTTTGGCAACTCATAGGCCTCCCAATTGGCCTCCAATTTCCAGATAATAAGACAGTCCTACAGCCTTCCTCTTTTGCTCTTAAGCCCTTTTTTTCCCCTGATAAACCTCTTGTATTTTTCTCTGGGCCTCCAAATTGGCCTTTATTTCTGTCCAGCTGCTACTTCACAATGGGCTATTGGGGGTTCTGGGCTACTGGCTGGTGGAGCCCACTCAACTGTGCTCTCGAAAGGACCCTCCAACTCCATCTCCTTCTGGACCACCATGGTGTTGGTTCAAAAATTCCCTTCATTCATTGGGGAACAAAGGTTACTCCTCATAGCACTTTTATATTTAAAAAAAAATCCCCTTAATTTATTTTAATTTGCAATTAATTTAAAACCGAATAAACCCAATTTAGGTTCAAGGATGCCAGTTGTACCCCCATGCTTTGGTGACGAGATATTTAATGACTGACACGCCACCAGGCGAGTAGAGGATGAAAAAAATCTCCATGTCCGCCTGGTTATATCAGCATTTCTGAGCGCAACAACCGAGGCAGAATTGCCAACAAAATCGAGGAACGAAGCCTTTCGGTGATCCACATTGAGGCATGTAAGCGCAGACCCAATTTGCCTGCTTAACAGGTTAATAAGCCAATTTCCTAAGCACGATGGAGCCCACTTCTGATGACCGCACACTTTTTAATCAGTCAGGGGCTCATTCACAAAGAAAGAGGGGATGGGTGGGGGAGAGTAGAAAGCACAATGGGTAATAACATCACGTTTAATAAATAACTAAGAACAACGTGCCCCAAAACCACGACAGCTGTGGCAATTGCACTGTAATGCATTCATTTGGGGGGAAACACAGATCTCAGAAGGGGTTTGATGAGACAAATAACCTATCCTGCCCAGCACTACTCGAGCATGCAGTGTGGGTCTGTCCTCCATGTGAGCTCACTCCTCAACCCCATCCGGGCACTTGGGTGGGCAGCAGTTCAATGGGGGTCTCTTGTGTGCCTCTCTCCAGGATTCACTGTAACTCAACCAGCAGCCGAGCCAGCAGCCTGCAGCAACCACAAAACCGCTCAAGCCAAGAAACATAAGACCAACTGAAGACCTCACGATCAGTAGCAGTATCCCGAAGCAGCAAGTTTTAAATACCGTCCAATATTTGATATGTCCTCAAGAGTATTTTGCATGATTTGCGTGAAGTAAGGTAATGTTGAGATGATTTTAACAAGCCTTAGTTAGCTTCAAGAGACAAGGAGACCTCAGACCATGAACCAATTCCAAAATCCCCGCAAGGATCGTCATTTCCAACGACGTATTCGAGAGACTGACATGAGAATCCAGTTTAGGATGGCGACTTTGATGCAAAGATCAAAATTTTAAAAGCTGAAATCTGGATGTGGATACAACGGGTTTGGCGATAAAGCTATACCAGTGGAAGTATACATTAGTTTGTTACCTCCAGCACTGAAGGTGGACGGGCTTTATGTATTCACCCCCGTTTGTTATATTTGTTTCCTGTGTGGTGGTGGTGGTTAGTCTGCAGCCTATGGCTGATTGACTGTATCATTTTTGCAGGCACAGCTGTGCCGCTGATGCAATGTCCCCTATTACCAGTAAGTGGGTACTCATTTTGCCAACCTCAGAAGTAATGACAGGATGAGGCAACTCACGTGGAGTTATTTCAACGGTATGGCAGGGGCTCCAAATCAGGACCCTAAGATCTCAAGCTGGCCCCCTCAACAGTTAAGCCAACACCAGGCTGTTTCCTGATTGTATTGCCTGCCAGTCGCATGCAGGTTGCAATTCCAAACCGATCTCCATGAAACGTAACCAACTGATTGAGCAAGTCAAAAACTGGGAAGCTATTATTTTTGAGGTCAACAGGTCAAAATATCAAAGGTCAAGGTCACATAAATCATCAATTTGAAAATTGTTGACATGAGATATATATATATATATATAATGGTATCTGTAATCTGGTTCTCCAACCTAATGAGCGGACAACATGACGTCATCGCCATGCATGTCCGCATTGCCTGCAAAGCTCCAGAGGAACCATCTAGCAGTGCGTCATTACGGATTATAAATCCAGATACTGTCACAAGTGCATGCAAAACTCACAGTTACCGACCTGGTTTCGCCCTTGTTGGGGCTTCATCAGGGCAACGCAGTGAGGCTTCCATACACTTGTAACTCTGTGAACCTTTCGGTTTTTATATCAGTCACTATGCGACCTTCATATCATCAGTGGAGAACCGCCAGCAAGGTGTCCCATACAGCTGCTGCTGCACCTTGCTGGGAGCGATAAGCACCGCCTGCCACACGGTAACGTTATCTCTGGTATCCAGTCATCATATGGAGTCGACCTGGTTGCGGTTGGGAGTTACTAATAATGGTATCTGTAATCTGGTTCTCCAACCTAATGAGCGGACAACATGACGTCATCGCCATGCATGTCCACATTGGACATGTCCGCAACTTGCTGGCGGTTCTCCACTGATGATATGAAGGTCGCATAGTGACTGATATATATATAGTGACTGATATATGGCTTCATATACTATGCGACCTTCATATATATATATACAGTCACGTGAAAAAGTAAGTACACCCCATGTAAAGTTTTGACTTTTTCAACATATTTCAACATACAGCTATTTGATCTTCATTTCAACAATATTGATAGATAAAGGTGACATAATATAACAAATATCATGAAACATTTACATTTTGTAGTCCATTGTATAATTTAAATAAACATAAATGCAAATTTCACATGTGGAAAAAGTAAGTACACCCTTGGCTCTAATAGGTGGTATTGCCCCCTTTGGCAGAAACAACCTCAAGTAGGCGTTTCTTATAACTGTCTACCAGTCTCTGACATCGACGGGGAGAAATTTTTGCCCACTCCTCCATGCAGAATTCTTTCAGCTGTGCGATGTTTGAGGGGTTTCTTGCATGCACAGCTCGTTTCAAATCCCCCCACAACATCTCAATATGATTTATACCCGGGCTGTGACTTGGCCATTCCAGAACCCTCCATTTCTTTCTTTTCAGCCATTCCTTGGTGGATTTACTGGTATGCTTAGGGTCATTGTCATGTTGCAATGTCCACCTTTGGTTAAGCTTCAACTTTCAGACAGATGGCCTCACATTATCCTCAAGCACCCTCTGGTACAATGAAGAATTCATAGTGGATTCTATGATGGTGAGCTGCCCAGGCCCTGATGCAGCAAAGCTGCCCCAAACCATAATATTTCCACCACCATGCTTTACAGTTGGTATCAGGTTCTTGTGGTCAAATGCTGTCTTTGATTTTCGCCAAACATGTCTTCTGGTATTGTGGCCAAATAGCTCGACCTTTGACTCATCTGTCCAGAGCACATTGTTCCAGAAGTGCTGGTCTTTGCCTAGGTGTTCATTGGCAAACTTTAGTCTTGCCCTGATGTTCTTTCTGGACAGCAAAGGTTTCCTCCTGGCACACCTCCCAGGTAGATCAAATTTGTGCAGCCTCTTTCTAATGGTAGACTCGTGCACTTTGACATCAACTGTGGCAAGAGCTACCTGTAGGTCCCGTGATGACATTCTGGGGTTCTTCGAGACTTCTTTCAGCATCTTGCGGTCTGCTCTCGGGCGAAACTTGCTGGGGCGGCCTGACCTGAACAAGTTGGCAGTTGTTTGGAATCTTCTCCACTTGTAGATGATCTTCCGGACAGTCGAATGATTGATTTCAAATTGTTTGGAGATCTTTATAAATCCCTCCCCAGACTTGTAGGCATCTATAGCCTTCTTTCTGAATGCCTCAGAGAGCTCTTTTGATCGAGGCATGGTGACGCCGCACATTTCAACAACAAAGAGCAAACCAATGAAATGTCTGAGGTTTAAATAAGACAGGTTCCTCCAAGATCCTCTCTAACGATGTTCTAATCATTTGCACCTGAGCTGGTGCACCTGATTCTAATTTTAGGTATTTGAAGTAGTGATAAATGTAGGGGTGTACTTACTTTTTCCACATGCGAAATTTGCATTTATGTTTATTTAAATTATACAATGGACTACAAAATGTAAATGTTTCATGATATTTGTTATATTATATCACCTTTATCTATCAATATTGTTGAAATGAAGATCAAATAGCTGTATGTTGAAATATACACAAAGAATTAAGTTAAGCACCCCTACACAACGAATTAAGGTAAGCACCCCCTAATATATATTCTTTGTGTATATGTATACATTGGCATATATTCTAAGGTATGTGAGATCAAATAATGATTGGTATGACATTAGCAATTATCCATTGATGAAATTGAGTGATCAAAGTGAAAAAAAGTGATTGGTTGAGTCAGTGATCCGATCACGTGGGTCCTACACACGTTATTGACGCAAAGATCGCTAGAGGTCTTCTCAGAACAATGACTGTACGTTAGAAAACATAAACGTCATCCACACTGTCCGTGATGGACCTATAGCTCCATACTTAAATTGAGGTGAAAATATGCCTAAAATTCCCAAAAAATTTCACCTTAAATTATTCAGAATAAAATATTGAAAACGGCATGATTGTTATGTTTTTATGTGACCATAATATCACTTCTCCAGAAAATATAGCAATATCATGGGTATATTACACTGTTTTGACGACAACAAACTTGTAATGTGCGAGGTTGTAAAAAAACGGGGGGGGTGTTTAACTTAATTCTTTGTGTATATGTTGAAAAAGTCAAAACTTTGCACGGGGTGTACTTACTTTTCCACGTGACTGTATATACAGACTTGGCATTTAATATGGAATATTCTTTTTGTAGGGGTGAACTTACTTTTCAAGATGTCTTAGAACCAAAAGTTCATTGGAATTATGTTGAAATTATTCTAGATTTTGTTAATGTGACCTTTAAAAGAAACAAAAACCACATTTGACATTTTGAAACAAATAAATTGATCCTTGAAAGTGATGAAAACTGATATCGAACTCAATTCATGGACAGTACTGTGTTAAACTTCTGTACGTTTTCCAGAAGTATCTCTTTATTTTGCACATTAGCCATATTTTTTTTAACAAAAACAAAAGTTAAATTACGACTGGGATTACGGACAGTAAAATTACAGTTCAGTACTTCGTGTAACCCCCACGAGCATTCAGGAGAGCACGTACACGTTAAGGCATGTTGTTCACGAGATTTGCCATGGTTTGGACAGGAATCGCTTGCCATGCAGTGACAATAGCCTGCTGCAATTCACGCACAGAGGCAGGCTGCTGGTCCAAGTGGTCGATTTGACGCGTTAATTCTGCCCACAAGTTCTCTATCGGATTAATATCCGGGGACATGGCAGGCCACTCCATATGCTCTACACCACGGTCAGGAAGAAAGTGTTGGATCATGCGAGCACGATGAGGCCGTGCATTGTCATCTTGGAAGACAAAGTTTCCTCGAAAGGCTGCACGAGCAAATGGAAGCAATGTTTCTTCCAGAATGGCCCTGTACTTGAACTGGTTCAGGTTTCCATTCAGAACAACCAGGTCAGTTTGGCCCCCTGCATGAAAAGCAGCCCAAACAGTCACCCCACCACCTCCAGCTTGGACTCTTGGCACAATACAATCTTTGTTGTAGGCTTCATGCACTTGTCTGCACACTCGGACGTGGCCATCTTGACGATAGACCAGAAATCTAGACTCGTCACTGAAGATCACATCATTCCAGTGTCCTGGCTGCCATTGACGGTGCTCTCTGGCCCACTGCAATCGGCGCTGGCGGTGTTGTCTGGTCAGGCATGGCTTTCTCAGGGGATGCCTGGCACGATAGCCTGCTTGAACCAGTCGTTGGTTGACTAGCCTTCTGGATACAGGCACATTTGTCAGTTGCTGCCACTCAGTCCTAAGCCGATTAGCTGACTTGGTACGGCCATTGTGGGCTAACCGGTGCAGCTGGCGATCATCCCTCCTTGTGGTTCTGTGGGGACGTACTGGCCTCGGTATTGGAGTAGGGACACCCCTCTGAGCATTTGGTTTCAGGATCTTTGACACCTGACCTTGAGTGATGCCATACTGCCGAGCAATAGCACGCTGTTTCATGCCGTAATTTCGTAAAGCCACCACTCCATGACAAACAGCATTGTCGAGTTGATGGACCATCTCCAGAGGAAGCGGCAATAACTTTTGGAGACATGCAGCAGTTGTTTTCCACTAATACAGAACGCAACAACCCTTGTATACCCGACTGTGAAGCCAATCATCAAATGCACCTGTCCGTACATTTTGCCACGCCACCTGAGATATAATCCTGTTGTTGACTTCTTGCTGCGACAGGCAATCAGTGACATGGTCCTTTTAACAAATAAATCACCAAAGTGTAAAAGAAACTCACCAGATTGATATACTGAGTTAAGGAAGTAAACCCAAGTCAAGGAAAAAAAAATATTCCATATTAAATGCCAAGTCTGTATATACATACATATATATATATATACTGAAACGCAAAAGAAACTTACCACCTTTGAAACCTTTAAATATCAACAATAACACTGCGTGTAGTAAATGTGTGAACTTATTTGTGGACAATAGTGTCCTCACTGTCAGACAAAACGGTCACGGATGGTCACTTGAACCTTCAATGGTCACTTCATAGCACAGCTGTTGAACAGCCGTTTTGACTGTCAGTGATTAGCCAAGGGGTACGGGATGATTTTAATGAGCTGCACGTGATGTCTTGATATTGGCTTTAAAAAGGCCAGTGCAAAATGGGCATTTTGACCGAAAAATTTGACCATTTTGACCAACTTCAAAATGACCGAAAATGCAAAAGAAACTTACCACCTTTGAAACCTTTAAATATCAACAATAACACTGCGTGTAGTAAATGTGTGAACTTATTTGTGGACAATAGTGTCCTCACTGTCAGACAAAACGGTCACGGATGATCACTTGAACCTTCAATGGTCACTTCATAGCACAGCTGTTGAACAGCCGTTTTGACTGTCAGTGATTAGCCAAGGGGTACGGGATGATTTTAATGAGCTGCACGTGATGTCTTGATATTGGCTTTAAAAAGGCCAGTGCAAAATGGGCATTTCAATCAACATGCCACGATTGTCAAGGGATCAACGGCAGCGTGCCCTGGGCATGCTGCAAGGCGGACTGAGCTACCGTGAGGTGGCACGTCGCCTTGGCTGTTCACACCAGACGATATCGGCCCTGGTGGACAGAGACACCCTCCACAACTCTGCAGATGACAGACCTCGATCAGGGAGGCCAAGAGTCACCACTGCAAGGCAGGACAGGCAGATGGTCCGAAGTCACCTGCAGGATCGATTCCGTCCAGCATCCCGCACTGCGGCAGAAACTCCGGGGCGTGCAAACCCACGGATCTCCAATGATACTGCACGAAGACGACTGCATGACTATGGCCTGACTACCAGAAGACCATACA